>NW_007360329.1:797721-824306 GCF_000271585.1 Trametes versicolor FP-101664 SS1
GCCCCCTCCCCCGCCTCCACCACCACCCCCTCCGAGTGGAGGAGGACCTCCGCCCCCGCCCCCACCACCTCCTGCTGGCGGGCCGGGACTGCCTACCCCTCCGCCAGAAAGAGGCGCGCTGTTGGCATCCATCCAAGGCGCAGGCGTACATGTGCTCAAGAAACGCGGCGATGCTCCTGCTCCACGCGCTACACCCCCGCCCGAAGAGCCAGCTGCTGCGGCAGGCGGAGGCGGAGACCTTACATCTGCATTGGCTGCGGCCCTGTTGGAGCGCAACAAGCGGATGGGCGACAGCGATGACGAAGACGAGGATGAGGACGAGTGGGATTAGGATGGATTTTGACAATCGTCGATAGGTGGACCGCATTCTCTAGCACTTCTTTCACAGCCTACTGTGCATTATATTTCGTATCTATCTCTCCGCCGCCAAAGTCGTGCTCCGCGATGCTAAACACGGTCTACGGCGGTGAATGTGCAATGTCGCGCACGCCGGAGGGATATACATAGCGAGGAGCGGTGCCGCCCAGCAGTGCGATAAGAGCCAGAACCAGTGCGCCTGTACAGGCTGGCGATTGCCGAGATCGTTGCGGCCATCAGGAGGCCACAGTCAAAGCATTCGACGGTTCGCAAAGCACCGCCGTATCCCCCGCACCTTTTAACTCGTTCTCCACCCCCAGTCCTACCACTTTCTCTCCTTTCTACCCCAAACACACCATGGCCGACCAGCTGGTGAGTCGCCCTGAACGCGTGTTCGCCCGTGGAGTCGCTGACGCCGCCTCGTTGCGCGTTGATTAGTCTGAGGGTATGTAAAGCTGCTGCCGTGAGAGCCCTAAGTGCGGGTTTTGCTGACTTCTTTTGTCTCCGCCCTGCAGAGCAGATCTCTGGTACGCAGATCCTACACCGCTGCCTGCGCCTGAGCGCGACGATGCTCACTCGTTCTGCCCGCAGAGTTCAAGGAGGCGTTCTCGCTATTCGACAAGGGTGAGTCGCGCACGTTCATCAGCCATCATTCTTTCGCGACCACATCCCCCTTCCCTCGCAACCCTGTGCCCACCCTACGCCCCTGTGCGCTGTTCACTGAGGGAGCGATCGCTGACGACGGCCGCGCACACAGACGGCGATGGCACGATCACCACGAAGGAGCTCGGCACGGTGATGCGCTCGCTCGGGCAGAACCCGACGGAGGCGGAGCTGCAGGACATGATCAACGAGGTCGACGCGGACGGGAACGGGACGATCGACTTCCCCGAGTTCCTGACGATGATGGCGCGCAAGATGCGCGACACCGACAGCGAGGAGGAGATCAAGGAGGCGTTCAAGGTGTTCGACAAGGACGGGAACGGCTACATCTCCGCCGCGGAGCTGCGGCACGTCATGACCAACCTCGGTGCGTGCACTGTGTGGGCTGTATGTTTGGAGAGGTGTAGCATGCTAATGCGTGTGCGATGCAGGCGAGAAGCTCTCGGACTCCGAGGTCGACGAGATGATTCGCGAAGCCGACGTCGATGGCGATGGCCAGATCAACTACGAGGGTGAGTCGCTTATCGTCGTGCAAGCCCAAGTGTCGTTGCTGATTGTTACTGTTTCCAGAGTTCGTCAAGGTATGTCGCGTTGAAACAGCCGACGCGACGGCCGAGCTCACGCCTTTGTTCACAGATGATGCTTTCGAAGTAAAGTACTGGGCCGTATGTGCCATTCTACCGCGTCGTTTTCGTCTGTACGGTATCTATTCCCAGCCCATGGTATGCCTGCGTATACGAGTAGTGAAGTATTCCAACAATGCAAAGTCCATTAGTTCGCCTGTATGTCCCGCCGCTGTGAGCCCTTTCCGACGGCCCGCCCCAGACTGCCCCCGGTTGTCCAAATACGGAACGGACGATCGCGCAAGATCCGCAGTGGCTACGTCATGACAAAGCCCCCTGTGCGTCCACCGCCTTTGCTCCATCTAATCGTCATCTCCCACTGCCCGAACGGCGGCTCCTTGGCGGCTCCGGGACATACATATACGAGTACTGCGGGGCGACATATCCCTCACTTCTACCTCTGCACCACTCTATCATCCTCCATCCACACCTCCACCCAACTCTGCACATCATGTCCAACATCGTGAACACCATCAAGGACAAGGTTACGGGCAAGCACCACGACAAGCCCAACCAGCAGCCCCACCAGAACGAGGATGAGCAGACGTTCTCCATCCAGCCCCATCCGGCTGTGAGTACATCTTACAAACAGTCTCCATTTCATATATTAACGGGTGGCCTACGTAGATGACGAACGATCCCCGCGACCTCCAGCCCTCGCTCGGCGGTGGTCTCAACACCAACCCTGAGGTCGGTGCGTTCCACGCGCGCGACCCCCATGTCCCGTCCCCGCAGACTGCCAACAACCTGCCTCCCCCTCAGGTGAGTTATCTTGACTCCTGCTTGTCTGAGCAATGCTGACGCCCTCCGTAGAGCCGTGAGGAGTTGCGAGCTCGCGCAGCGGAGCTCAACAAGGAGTAATCTTGTCGCCGCCGAAGGAGCCTGAAGTGTACACCTTATCATTGTATAATAGCCCGGACGACTGGATGATTGTATGAACAATATTTCTGCTGGATCATGCGAGCGGGATAAAGTTAGGGGAAGACTGCCAAACAACGAATGCGCAAGCATATGCAGGATGTTAGGCCAGAATGCACGTTCTCGTTCCATGCATTTGAGCTGCGAGCTGTTGATCATAAGCTGCGTAATAAGACATCGCCAAGTATGCCTACCAACAAAGATATGATGAAGTACACTGTATCATATAGTTTGTTTTGCGCATTTCACAACATGTGCATCGCCCGTAGCAGCGGAGAGAACTGCATATTTTGCGGCAATAATCAGGCTGGATGAAACACGCGCACTTATACCTGCATCATGCCGCGAGCGGCAACCAGGATGCAACCGAAGCACACACCCCCTGAAGGAGTTGGCTACTAGCGAGAGGCCGGAGGACGCCCGTCGTATCAGACGCCGAAGGTTGCGATAATGTGACAGACTGTGACGTAACGCAGCAATCACACTCGTGACTGACACTGACGCGTACGGCGTACGCGTCCAAAGCATGCGTTGCTGCACCTGTCCGCGATCTCACTTGTGCTCCGTCCTCCCCCCACGCCCATTCGGTCTTCGCACCCCAGATACTTTCCCAACATGGTGAGGAGGCCAAATACCGCACATGCGATCGTCCGACTGACGGTCTGCACTCCCAGTCGATTATGGAATATAACGGTGGCTCCGTGATCGCCATGGTGGGCAAGGAGTGTGTCGCCATTGCCTCCGATCTGCGGCTAGGAAACCAGGCGTTGGGTATCTCATCCAACTTCCAGAAGGTGCGTCAAGCTACCTGGTCTACGCTGCGCGCCGCTGAGCCTTGGGTAGATCTTCCCCATGAGCGACCGGATATACTTGGGCCTCCCCGGACTTGCGACAGATGTAACAACATTGTGCGCACATACCCAAATACTCGCTCCTGCATTCATCTAACACTTAGCTCTCTGCAGGAAGGAGGTCTTCCGATACCGGGTAAACATGTACACCATCAAGGAGGAGCGCGAAATCGAGCCCGAGACGTTCGCGCACCTCGTCTCCTCAACACTCTACGAGAAGCGCTTCGGGCCGTACTTCATCGAGCCCGTCATGGCCGGGCTCGAGAAGACGCCGTCGGGCGCGTACAAGCCCTTCATCGCCGCGACGGACCTCATCGGCTGCCTCAACTTCGCGAAGGACTTCGTCGTCGCGGGCACCGCGAGCACGAAGCTGTACGGTGTGGCGGAGGGTCTGTGGGAGCCGGACTTGGAGCCGGAGGACCTGTTCGAGACGTGCGCGCAGACGCTGCTCAATGCGGTCGACCGGGATGCGTATTCGGGTTGGGGCGCGGAGGTGCATCTGATGTGCGTGTGCTTTGCGTTTCTGAACTGGTCGTCGTCGGGCTGTACTAACGGATTGTGTGCAGCACCAAGGACAAGGTGATCAAGCGCACGCTGAAGGGAAGGATGGACTAGGCTCATATTGTGTTTGTACATCATTGGCATCTCATTTCATACTCGTCTGCATCCGTCGTGCACGCTGATCTGCTCAAGTCCGCCGCGCGCGCAATGGGAACTACCTTGATCACCGGAATATGTTGTACCGTTAAACCGCCGCATCGCAACGCTCTGCACCACGGAGGTGCCTACTTCCGTAGCGGGGTTGTGCACACGGCACTGCACGTTTGATATGCCTCGGCCTTCGTCGGGTAGTTTCAGACGCGGGTGAACGGAGACGGTAGATCGAAGATGACAATCCCCGGAGCGCCTGAAATACGTATTTCAGGATCTGTCTCAGATGGTTCCTCGCAAGGTGTGGCGATTTTCGAATTTTTTGCTCAAGCCTTTTTTTTTTACGTCCAGGTCCGAATCCGCCGTTGCAAGCAAGCTTGCAGCAGTGTTTGGACGTCTGAGCTTACGGCTTTTCTTGCATCCGCATGCTATCCGACTCTTTATACGGTCCGGTGTCGGATCTACTAGTAACGCTAGTCCACCGTTGTCTTCAGAAACATCGCCGCTCGGGGATACCGTCGTCTCTGCACAGCCCCTCGCCTACTAGCTCTCGGGCGTTCCGCACGCGCGTACGGCGTTCTGGGATTTGCATATTACAATGACACTTGCGTAACAGATGTTAAGGGGGACGTTGAGGAAGCACACGAGGCTGTCGTCCCGCCACCACCTACCCTCCCGAGTCCCCCGTACCTACGATCCTCACGACGTCTATGTGAGTTGCACGTTTGGCCTGGTGTGGGGACATGGTAGCTGACATTGTATGCACTAGGATGCTCGCTGTATTGTACGCGATTGCCTCCTGCTTCGTGTTTGCGCTCGCGCAAATCACGTCGCACGACCCCAACCCGCCGGTGATCAGCCCCAACAGCGCGACCGTATGGAACGTCGGTGCGATGGAGACCGTGACATGGTAGGCCGGGCCGCCGCGAACGAAAGGGGACACGCGATCTGACACGCGCGCGCCCTATAGGGACATTACGGGAATCCTGACCACCGATCCGGCGGGGAAGCCGCTTACTGGGATGGTCGTGCTTGGGTATCTGACGGCGGACGGGCAATTCCTCTATCAGAGTACGCATCTCCTTCCCCACTCTGTTGCTCGTCGGCCGGCTGACCGCATTTGCAGCGCAGCCGCTTGTCCAGGGCTTCTTAATCCAGGATAAGCATGTCCAGGTGGTGGTCCCTGAAGTCCCGTCCGGCAAGTACTTCATTGCGCGTAAGCATCCCTTTCCTAAGTTGCGGCTCGCGCCAGGACGCTCACGTCGTACTGCTCTCCCGCAGTGGAGGGTGACACGGGGAACTGGAGCCAAGACTTCACGATCAAGAACGCGGCCGAGCCGTCTGGTACCCCACCCACTTCTATCGTAGTGACCCCAGTCGCGACATCCGCGGCGTCCTCTTCCACGACTACCTCCGTATCTGCCTCCTCTTCGACACCCGAAAGCGTTCCCGCGTCAACAATAACGACGCCCCCTGGCACAAGCTCGGGAAGCGCATCAGGTGCGGCGACTTCGGACAACACGTCGAGCGCGGCCACTTCAAGTAGCGTAACCACGTCCCTGTCGGCGTCAGCGACGGCGAACGCCTCGTCCGCCCCCAGTGTAAGCCCGACGTCCGCGTCTTCGCTCGCGACGGTGATTTCGCCCACGAGCGCGGCGCCGAGTGCCACGAACGCGCCAAACGCGGCGGGGCACTGGGCGGCCGTTGACCGTGCCTTGGTGTTGCCTGCTTTCGGGCTGCTCGCGGCCGGATTGGTAATGTGAGCTGTGGTTGGGATGACGGTGCGGTTCGACCACGATACTCTTCATCCTTGTAATGCCCGTAATGGCTTATGCCCCAATGCCCGTTGTATTATACAGGCTTGCTTCTAGTGGAAACATTTAACTGTGTCTGTCTTAGACGTGAGCCCAGAGACGGAGTGGACGTCGAATACATGGCATAGTTTGACGCTGACGCGATTGGAGAGACAGCATGAGTATCAGCGTTCGCCATTTGGTGGGCTACGCTCCGTGAGCACCGATCCTCTCTTTCGCAGCCACCACGACTCATTGACGGCTCATGCAGATCATCGTGCGTCATACAATGATTGGTCGCACCTCGGCGGCTCGCGGGTATCATATCATGTCCGAGTCTCACCTGTGCGACAAATTTCAAGCCTTTCCTCTCCGAAGTGCGATCAGCTTCTACAGAGGATGACAGGCACGCCGTTGGGTATATGTCTGATCATTGCAAGAAGCTGCAACCTTATAAGCCAGCCGGGTGTGTTCGACGCTGAGTGCTCATTCTGCCCCTCCCAATTCTACCTGGCGCAGCTCACAATGTGGCTCGCCGTGCGCACTGCCTGCGTAGCCTCTCTCGCTCTCTCCTTTCTACCAGCTGCGCTTGTTCGGGCCAGCTTCGCAGACCCACCGCCACCGCCCGTGCTGTCTCCCAAGAGCGGCGACGTGTGGACGGTAGGGGAGGTGATGACAGTTAGATGGTGCGTGCGTCTCTAGCATACATGCATTCGTGTTGATCTTGACTCGCATTGTCTGTGTAGGAGTATGGACGATATACCCTTCTTCGAGGGAGACAACAAGACGCCGTTTCCGGGAACTATCTACCTCGGGCACCTTACCGACTCGGATGCTGGCTTTGCTTTGTGGTGTAAGTAGAAGGACTGCTCGAGTCGCATACACACTGCTCTGACACACGGGTGCGTATAGCCCAGGAACCCCTCGCCGACAACGTCCCCCTCTTGAACAAGGAGGTGGCTGTTGAGGTTCCCAATGTGCCTTCCGGGCGCAACTACTTCATTATGTGTACGTTAGCCCGCCCTCCCCGTGTGTAAATAAGACTGACTCCACTTACCCCGCCGCAGTGAATAAGCCTACGAATCAGGGTGGCATCTTCACGATAGTTAATCCAAAGGACCCGAAGGGAACTGGGGCCGCGCCGTCCTCGATCTCGGTATTCACTTTCCCGGTCACAACCGCGAGCTTCATGCTGCCGTCGACTTTGTCGGCACTCACCTCTTCTACCTCGGCGGGTGTATCGGGAAACGCGTCGATTCCAACGTCAGGATCTGGCGCCCCATCCACATCGTCCACGGCTTCCTCTTCGGACGCGACGACCTCTGGCAGTAGCAGTTCCTCTGCAACCATAGAGGCCCCTGCTTCACCGACCTCCGGCGGATCCGCATCATCTACCGCTCCTAGTGCGAGTGCACCGTCCTCGACTTCAACGTCAACGCCCAACGGTGTCATACAACCGAGAGCAGGAGGGTTGGTGCTGGTGCTTTCCATGATTGCCCTGCTACATGTTGGGCTCGGCTGAGAATTTACGTCGCCCCGGTGTATCCCAATAAGTACCCCTTCTTGATATCATCCTGCTATTTCGGAGTGCTGCCGCCTCGCTGCAGGAGAGAGTCCAAAGCGATGCCGTACGTCGCGAGCGCCTGCAGGAGCGCCCGCAGGCACGGCGGGTCAGAGGACGGGTGACGTCATGGCATCTGGTACTACGCCGACGTCATGCAGCGTAACGGTAGAGGCAGCAACGCCTCCACCAAAGGAGAGGTTAGAAATGCGTCATTCTCCATCGGCCAACCCGCTATTCTTAGCACCTGCGTATATAGGCCACCCGTCCTTGCAGCAGGAGCATCAACTCACCCATACCACCCACCACCTCCACACACACACACACACTACCACAACCTGAACATGTCTAGCATCAACGACTCCCCCGTACAGTCCCCCGCGCCCGCGTCTGGTCCCGGAGAGGACGGTGGCTACCCCGAGCAGAGGCACGCTGGTGCCGTCGGCTACGGTCCAGAATATATGAAAGGAGCGGTCAGTACTGTACTC
This sequence comes from Trametes versicolor FP-101664 SS1, assembly GCF_000271585.1. NCBI lineage: Eukaryota > Fungi > Basidiomycota > Agaricomycetes > Polyporales > Polyporaceae > Trametes > Trametes versicolor. The sequence continues at coordinate 805,627 of NW_007360329.1, forward strand.
CTTACATTTCCTGAGAACCGTATGAACATTAGCTGACTTCCGTGGGCATAGACGACAGGCGACAAGCTTACGGGCATGAAAGAGGAGGTGAAGGGCAAGCTCTTCCGCAAGCCCGACCTCGTCGAGCACGGCCGCGAGATGCGCACCGGCGAGCTCAAGAAGAAGCAGCAGGAGGATGACGTGCGTGCCCCCATCTCTCTCATATCCCTATCCCGAAAAGCCTAACGCCATTGCTTGCGCGCACAGGCCAACCCCTTCGCCAACGCGAAAGAGGACGACAGCGAGAAGCCCGCCGCTGGGGTACAGCGGCAGGCGAGCGGCGCGTCGGGCACGCAGTCTCAGACTCCAGACGCCCCGAACCCGAACTCGTCGTACCCGCCCGCGATGTCCGACACCACGCACGCGTCGGACAAGGGCGCGCGCGAGCAGGCTGCCGCGACCGCGCCCGAGGGCACCGAGAAGGCGCAGCGGCAGAAGACGGGCGGTAACGCGGACAACGTCTCGTACATCGGCTGAAGAGCTTTGTCGTAGAATTGGACTTGATGGATATCGACATCTACTGTAACATCGTGTACATCATTGTATGACTGCTTGTATTCATGGAACCTGGAACTCACTATCATACATCCTGCTTCTTCCTCTGCTGCAGTGTGCCTCGAGAGCTCTGAGGATCTGTGATCTGTGAGCGCTGTCAGCATCCACATGCATCAAGAGTGAATCACAAATCGAGTACCAATACCTCGCATTCAACAATCTTCACGCAGAGCACACCACATATAACCCGAAACAGTTGATAGTATGGTATGCAGCAAAGCTGGAGGCAGAAAGTCCGAAAAGTCAAGAGATACAGCGTGATAGATAGGAGAAAAAGCGAAGAGCATTAAGGGCATCGCGCGCCCGCCGTCAGAGTCCATGCACCCCCATCGCTCCGTCTAACGTACGAGGTACACACACTGCCCCGCCTCCCGTCATTAGCGCAGCGCCCCACCCCGGGCCCGAGCACCCCGGCCGGGCGCGCGCGACGTATGATACACGGTCATCATCATCATCCCCAGAGTCCCTGGAACCCGCGCTGCCCGAGCGGAGCCCGGGCCCGCACACAGGCACGCAGAAACCTTACGCGTGGCTGCCGAAGCGGTGCTGGTTGTCCGAGTACGGGTACGCGCCCTGGGTCGCGAGGAGGCCCTCCTTCGCCTCGTACGTGCCGCCCGTGGTCGGGTTGAGGCGGAAGTCGTTGCGGTACTCGCGCTCCTCCTCGAGCTGCTGGTAGTAGCGGCGGATGATCGTGACGATGTCTGGAAGAGGTTTTGGTCAGCATCACCAATCCATGTTTGATATCAGACAAAATGGGGATTGCGAATTCGCGAAAACACGCCGCGGGGACGCGTGTGCCTGCGCGCGGGATGCGCTGGACGCGCGATTGCGGGGATGACGGGTTCGAGAAGGAGACTCACAGAGCTGGATGAACCACTGGACGACGATGCCGATGGTGAGGCCGATCTTGCCGCCCGTGTTGAGGCTGCTTTCCGTGCAGGACTTGACGTTGTCGACCGTCACGCAGAACGGCTTGTTGGCCCAGGTTGCGTAGAGGACGAAGCCAGCGGCCGCCGAGCCCAAGAAGAAGCTGAAGATGGTGAGGACGGAGTACGCCTTCACCATGCGGCGGTTGCGGATGATTGAGCCGACGAAGCTAGAGCACCACCACGTCAGCACGGTGCACGCTGAGCGAAGGGGGGAGACCTGGCGGCAGACGTACCCAAAGAAGGCAACGAGCGCGACGAAGGTGAAGATGGCGGCGCCGACGATGACGGCCCACTTGTATTTGTGCACTGATGCCTCGAATGCCTCCTTGTCCGAATCCTTCACGTTCGTCTCAATTTTTGAGAGTTGGTTCGTGTCAATCACTGCACAGTGCACGATTTAGTCAGTCTCTTGAACTTCGGCGTAGGCAAAGGAGTTGACGTACAGTGAAGGAGGAACCATCCCACAGCCGCGCTGAAAGCGGCTCCTGCGAAGGACAGGAACGAGAACAGGAAGACACCGAAGCGGACGGGGATGCAGAAGCAGAAGTGCTTAGACATGGCGGCTCAGTCGGTCGTTAGCGTGCGCGGTCGCGAAAAAAATGGAAGAGGTCGTTAGGCGAGGGAGGAAGGAAACGCAAGCAGAACCCTCGGCGACGGTAAGAGGGGAGGGAGGGGAAGAGGGGGGAAAGGGTGCGGACAGGGGGAGGCGGCTGTCGTACTTTATAATCTGGATGCATAGATGATGGCGATGAGAAGCTTGAGACGCGCCGCCGTCGGGCTGTGCGGGTAAAGCACAGGCGCCGGGCGTAGCGCGGGCGCGCAGTCTAGCCGCCCACACCTTGCCGCTTCTGTACGCACCGCCGACGTCTGGCTGCGCCTCCCTCAGCCTCAGTCTTGTGCCTGTAACCATCTTCCACACAACACTCTTCGCTCAGACTGCTCGCGAGTGGGAGAGACAGTACCTTTGGCCTCCTATCTCCCAACGAATTCGGCGAGAGAAGACACCGGCAAAGATGCCATCGACAGACGGGACGCGTCCGAATTGGATTTGGTCATCCCAGGCATGGGAGGCGCAACGCAACTCGAGCCTCGCGCCAGGCTGTGCCACGCCCGCTGTCCACGAGGGAACAGGAAGGCGGTTGCGCAGCTTGCGTCCGGCGCTCGCCCACAGCCTCAGCGCGGAGAGCCGTCGATCCCCGTGCTCAACTTCTCCATTTTCCTCAGCTCGGCGGTGACACGGTGTCTCGCGACGCGACGCGCTTTGTGCACTCCACACCGTACTCACCGCGGGCGATGTTTGTCTTTGTCCTCGAGCTCCAAGGCCAGGCCAGAATTGGTGAAACCGGGGATGCGGCTGCGCCCCCGACCGCCCGACACGCGCGAGTGAAGATGGTTCAGGACTCTCCGGAATTTTCGGAGGAATCAGCTCGCTATGGCCACCACGTCCTTGCCGCGAACTGGTCAATTTGTCATGGGCGACCTCTGGCCATCAGACGACCACTCACTGGTAGGCCTTGAGGCTTCCTGCCTTTCGATTGCACTTGCGGTGGTCGGCGTCGTCTGCTAGCTTGCTCTTGTCCGCAGTTTAGGCCGACGATCGTGACCGCATCTACACAGCTTCGATGGGAGTTGAAGGTGCATGTATGTGCATCTTGCTGCGCTCGACTTGACCGTGCGTGAACTCGGACACCTGCGGGCTGCGGTCGGACATCCCGTGGTAAGTCGTTTACATAAGGTGAGCGTACAGAGAGAGAGGGAGGGGATGAGGGGAGAACAAGAGAGGGAGACAAAATCGGAGAGCAGGTTGTATGCGTTTGCTAAGGTTCAACAGGTCAAGAAGCATGACGTCGTTCGAACCCCCGAAAGAGCATGCGTTCTCCCGCGAACTAGATCCTCTCCTCCCTCTCTCTCTCTCATCTACACTCAACTTCCGCATCTTTCCCAGCACCGTCAACGCGCCGGCAGCGCACGCGAGGGGCCTCCCGTACGTGCAAAGCGCAGAATTGGTTGCTCGGAAGTGCTGCATCTCGAGCTCAGAGGTGCGTATTTGAAGATACGCCGCAATTACTTCTTGTCTTCCTGACTATTCCTGCAAATTGCATAGCGCTCTGAATGGGACTCCTCCGAACAAACCCCTTGTACGGACGTAACGACGCTAATAGGACATCAGCGAAGCCGGCGTACAATATATACCTCCAGGAGTGCGTCGTCCCGGCCGGGCCGCTCTTGCAATACCCATGCGACCGGGATGAGCCTCGAGACTCGCGCCCAGAGCGGGGTCGTCAATTAAGTCTCCATGATTTCCCGGCGGTAGCACATGGGTCCGAAGGCAGCAGGTACAACGGCTCTGGCGGCGGTCGCCATCTCCGCCTGATCCCTCCTCTGCCGTCGGTCCCGCGCCTTCTCTCTTTGCCTATATGCGGTGATCGGGATCGCACCTCTGGTCGACTCTGCGCGGTGCGGTCCTTCTAATAACTCCGAGTGGCTGGTCGAGAGTCTAACGTGCGACCCCGGGTCAGGTCATGCTCGTGAGCCGGAGCCGCGACGCTCACAAGGGAGCGCGAAGTACAAGCGTGCGTTTATCCGTGTCTTCTTTCACAAGTCGAGGTGGTGCTCATGACATCGTACGCGTGCAGATGCGGGGCTTCGCAACCCGGCTACGCATCTAGACCTGCCGAATATAAGACAGCCGGGTCCTTGTCCTCCCTCTGAGTCTCGTCCTGCAGCCCTATCCTCTGGACGCCTTTCAGCGAGGATCCCATTTCTGCATACACGATCGCCCACTTCAGCGCAGCCACCACCATGTTCGCCAAATCCTTCACGCTCCTTCTCCTCTCTCTCCCTTTCCTGGTCTCTGCCGCGCCTGCTGAGCTCGAGGCTCGCGCGAGCATCGACACATCCTCGCACTGCGGCCAGTGGGACACCGTGACCGCGGGCCAGTACGAGCTCCTGCTTGACCAGTGGGGAATCAGCGGCGCGACCTCCGGCTCTCAGTGCGCCAACCTCATCAGCCTGAGCGGCAGCACCATCTCCTGGAAGACGACCTGGCAGTGGACCGGCGGCTCGGGCGTGAAGAGCTTCTCGAACATCCAGCTCAACCAAGGCCTCAACAAGCAGCTCAGCGCGATCAAGAGCATGCCCGTACGTCTTTTCCCTCCAGTCTCACTGTGCCTTTTTATCAGACTCGCTCACGACATTCTCCATGCACAGTCGACCTGGCAGTGGTCGCAGACCACGTCCGGGACGATCACCGCGGACGTCGCGTACGACCTCTTCACGGCGAACAGCGCGGGCGGCGCGAACGTGAACGAGATCATGATCTGGCTCGCGAACTTCAATGCGGGCCCGATCTCGTCGCAGTACGGCTCGGACGGCAAGCCCGTGCCCGTCGCGTCGAACATCAACCTCGCGGGCCACACCTGGAACCTGTACAGCGGTTCGAACGGCGCGAACGCCGTGTTCTCGTTCCTGCCCACGAGCGGGACGATCACAAGCTTCAGTGGGGACCTCAACACGTTCTTCCAGGTGTGTATCGCTGTGTGCTTCGAGGGGGCGCGTGCTGACTAGGTGTTTGTGCTGCAGTACTTGACCCAGCACGAGGGTGTCAGTACTTCGCAGTTCCTGGTCACCGCGCAGGCTGGTACGGAGCCCACTGTCGGTTCTGCGACGCTCACTACGTATGTTTCCGCTTCCTGTGGATATCATATGATCGTCCCTAAACCTCTCATACAGGACCGCATACAGCTTGGCTATCAACTAGGGTGTCAACTCTTGTACTTCGAACGTCAATCAATTGCTTTATCGCCTCCAGATGTTATCGTGTGCAGGGCTATACATTAAAACTACACAGAACGGCGGTCCATCTTACCGAGCTAATTCTCAAACAGATATCTTCGAACACTCAGACGAACAAATAGCGGGCAAACAACGATGTATTATCCCAAACGATTAACCAAGAATTACGCTAACCATCCCTCTCATCAGAGACCGACGCGTCCTTCGCGAAGAGCTTAGAGCTCGATGGGAAGGCAGCCGATGGAGATCAGGCCACCCTAAACACAGAAGGTCAACCGACGAACAGACTGCAAAAGCAAGACAAAAGACGTACGACGTTGTTGTTCTGGCAGCAGACGGGGCTGGCGGAGCAGGAGCTCTGGCCGAGGCCGACGACGGAGAGCGGCGAGCAGCCGAGACCGATGCTCCCGGTGATGTCGCCGAGGACGACCCCGAGGAGGGAGAGGATAGCGGAGCCCGCAGCAGAGTCAGACTAGCATATCGTGGTAAGCTTCCCGTCTCCACGCTGGGTGAGAAGGAAGACTAACCTTCTCAACGCTGTTGCAGCACTGGATGGGACCGGTGTTGCAGCTCTGGGCGGCCGCAAGGAGTGGGAGGGCGAGGACAGAGGCGACAGCGACGCGAGCGAACATCGTGAAGGACTAGTGTTGGGTGGGGGGGTGAACAGAAGTGTTGAGGATGTGGGCTGCGTGAGGTAGCTGAACGACTGCTGTTGTTCGGACTGGGGAGCCACCGACCTCCGCTGGGGGTTTATATCCCTCCCTGCTCCCCCCTCCGAAGCGAACCCTGCCTTGGCTGGCCGCTGGCACTCGGTGCGTCGTGGCCCGCGCACAAGCGAAACAGTCACCGTCTCTGAATCACCCTTCACCCTTCCTTCCTCAGGTTGCCGTCATTCAGATCTCGTTCGTGAATGGCACGGAAGCAGGGCTCGAGCTTCGCGCTTCCTCGTGTCTCGCGCCGGCGTCGGCGGCGGGCATGCTTGAGGTTCTCCCGGATCGCTCGCGGGCAGGGGTGTGCGCGGGGCGCCCACCCACGTCGCTTGTGTGGATTCAATTAGCTCAGACATTAGGCGTTTTCGCTTAATCTGGGCCAGACCTGCGCGCCGCCACCGCCGGGTGATCTCAGAACCCGTGGTGCGCCGTCTTGCATCGGCGCAGTCTACTGAACGCCCGAGGCCGCCACGAAGGTTGCCAGCCTAGCATGATACCTGTCACCGAACGTTGCGGTCGAGGTATGTTGCATACGTAATCTCGCTGTCGGTCTCGGTCTCACTGGTCTGCCTGCCTGCGGGGTGTCACGAATACAAAGCATTCCGTATAGCCGTATTGGCCGCAAGCGACGTGCCTGACGTGCGCTGCGTCGCCTACCGAGGCCCAGGCGACTCGCGCTGTGGGTGCGGACGCATGGGGCTGACTCGACGCAGCGCGTTACGTGACAGGGTCGGAGGACGGAGCTCGTCCACCAGTCAGCTCTCGACACGAGCACGGAGGGCGCGCGGAGGTGTGTACTTGTTGCTCACGTACGATCTTGTTAGTCTCGCATTTGACGAAGCGACGTCTCGCTACTCTCCAGGACGTGCCCTTTGCCCATCCCTCGCCGCGCTGCTCATCGGACGACTTTGGAGGTTTGAGACCCCCGACGCGATGTTCCATTCCGCACTGTTAATTGAGAAGACCCCGACACCCCGCAGACTAAACCCGGCGCGGACGAGGGCGGTGGGTCGAAGGACAAGCCCGAAGGCTATCTCCGTCAGCTTGCGCGCGTCAATCACCCTTCGAACCACACATCTTCTTGCTCCAATTCCGTCTTGGTGACAGGTTACAGCATCCCCCAAATTTTCGCCCTTCTGACCGGGATGGTGCACGCCGTGGGCGGTGCGCGCGAAGCCGTTCTCGACCTCAGCCCAAGGACGGGACGCGCACGGCCAGGCGCCCAAACGCGTCGCGACACAACTCGTTTCCGTCACCTGACCGCGTCGGAAGAACCGCACGACTCGTGCGCGGGACTCCGTTCCGCACGAAGAGTCGGAAAAGAGCACACGTCCAGTTCCGGACAGTTGCACGACCGTGACACTCATCCACCTCGATCCCAGGTAGGTGCACCATCGTTTTTTCGTGAATGAAACGCCTTTACATACTCCGACACCCCGCGCGGCTAGGCGCATCTGCTGAAATCCCCGCGTTGTGAGTCTCCATCTGCATGTGGACGTGCACTGATCTTCGGCCAGATAGGAACATGAACGGCTCTTGCTTCTGCGGCGCGGTCTCGTACTCTGTCGCTGGTAGCCCGGTCCTAAGTGCCTTCTGTCACTGCACAAACTGCCAACGCCTCTCCGGTACGTCTCGCACCGGTCATCGAACTTCCATGCGGTGCGCTCACAGCCTTGCATCCACCAGGCTGTCCCCTTGTTCACACCATCCACTTCCCTGCGGCGGAGTTCGCTTGGACGCACCCAGCGCCGCACGAAGATTGTTTGGACAGCTATGTGATCCCGAGCAAGCCGTGGAAGACGCGTTTTCGCTGCAAGCGCTGCGGCGCGTGCGTGATGTCTGCGAACGTGAAGGCGGGCAAGTGCAGTGTCTGGGGCGCGCATCTCGCCAGGGACGACGCGGGGAAAATCCTGCACTGGGAGAAGGTCAGGCCGACCGCGCATATCTTCTACGGCACACGGATGCTCGACGTCGACGACGGGCTTGGTAAGTGGGAGGGCTATGAGGGCGGCTCGGCGCGTCTGGGATAGGGACAGGTGCGCGTTCCAAGTGCTCTCCGCATCTGGCATAGGTTTCACGTACAATAGTAGAAATGCAGATCCCCTTGCGGGGGTGTAGATCGATTCCCGAAATGAATCAGAAGCCGGAAAGCAGCGTTGCGAAAGGGAAAGGCCACAACCACTGTGTCCCGCCCCGCGAGTCTCGACTTCCGCTCTAGCCAAGCGCCCTTCTCCCTCGGCGTTCCTGAGCACTGCGCAGATGCATTTCGCGAACCCGCTCTGAGCAGCCCGCGCAAAGAAGGCGAGCCTACTGCACCCAGCACGCTTCTTAGTCGGAGTTCACTCCTGAAGCACCCGCCGTAACGCCCTCCGGAGGTCCGAGGCGCACTAGTGCTGCGTGCCGCGACAGGCAGCCGAATTGCTCTAATTGCTAGGTGGGTGCCGCGTGAGGGTGATCCTTCGCATGCGCGCGGGAGCGACGTACGTTGCCAAAAGCTTCTAGTGTGCGATGTCCCGAATAGATCGTTGATGTGGTAGCCTGCGTGGCTATTATCGTACGGGGACCGCGCGCGGCCTAAACATGTCTGATTGGAGCTGTCAGCGGTGCGACAGCTGGGCGCGCGGGGGCGTTGGAAAGAGCGAGTGATTGGCTGCCGTCGTGCTTGGGTGGTTGTCCCGTCTCGTTCCAACAGAGTCTCTCAGGTCGGCTATGTCAAAAACCAATCGATGTCTGGCTGTTACGCCGTACATGCCGGGGAATTGGGGGTCGCATGTTCGAGGGCGATTGAGCGGTTTACAGAAAATGCAACGCCGAGACTTGAGGCCCAACTCTGCACCGGGCTCGTGGCCCATGGTCTTCTCGCTGCGAGTATGTCTCACACAAATGAACTGCGGCGCGTAGTCTCGATTCTGGGCTTCGTGCGATACTAAGAATTTTGAATTAACGGGAAACGATCGACGAGGTCGAAGGGACAGCGGCAATCCCATATTGACCAATAACGAGCGTGAGGTAAAGTAAGAAGTAACGTCTAATCTCATTGAAGGAGGAGGCGAAAGGTCAGAGAATGATAGGGATGCAGCCGATGGAGATGAGGCCGCCCTGCGAAACAAACAGAAAACAGTTAGCATCGTATGTTCTCCGCCGCCAGATCGTGGAGATAGAGAGGGACGCGGGCTTACAATGCTATTGTTCTCGCAGCACACAACGTTGGAGGAGCACGCCTTGTCCGTGCCGAGGCCCACGATCTTGATCGGGGAGCACTGCAGGCCGAGCACGACGTCGACGGCGTCGACGACGACGCCAAGCAGGCCCAGGAGGGCACCAATGACATGGTCATCTGCCTGTGGAAGTGCATGCGTCAACGGCGCGTCGACATGTGGAGTGGGAAGCCGAAAATACGTACGCCGCCGACGCTTTGGCAACATTGGACGTTGCCGGTACTGCAAAGATCCCCTGGAGTGCTAGTGGGGGGAGGCCCCGTCGCGGTGATCGTCGTGGTCGGAGGCGGGGGCTTGCCTCCCGGCAAGGCGACCGCAAGGAGTGTGAGAGACAGGACAAAGTAGAGCGTGGCGACGGCGCGGGAGAACATCTTCACAGATTCGGCTTGCTGGTTGTGCAATGCCTCCTCCGCACGACGATTCCCTGTACGTCTTTATACCAGCGACAACAGGACAAATGCATGCCGTCGACCTCCACTGCGGCGTACTTTGCGCGCCTCAGGCAGGCAGCATCATGGCCGTCACAGTATGTTAGGCGGAGCCGCCAGGGACCACGTTGAACGAAAGCATGCTTCGCGAATTCAACGCGAGTGGGAGTGTACGACATACTCACTTGTCATGGACCTGACGCCTCGGTGGTCGACGGAGGACCGAGGCACCGAAACATGTGTTGCTGACTCGTATGGCTTCACGAGAATGCCGTCGCTGCCAACGCGGGAGCAGAGGCGGGCCACGGGTGCGCACGCCTGCCTCCGAGGTGTCTGCTCCATGTCCAGAGGGCACAGCTGGTTCATACCCGACCCCGGTGTCCGAATACCGGGGACGTTGATCCACAGGGATGGAAGTGCGAGGGAGGATGCACGCTCCGCATGGCTGCGCTCCACTCGCGTATGCGAAGGTTGGCGAGGCGTCGAGACCGAGAGGCGGGACCCAGGTGCTGCAAAGAGTGTGCCGTCAATTCCGGGATGTGCGGGTTCGGAGGTCGTAATGAAAATACCCATAAATGTCGCCGTGCAGAGATCGATATCCTCCTCGATCAATCTGATCGAGCGGCCGCCTCCTTCCGGGAATCTAGTGAATCCAAGACATAAAGAATACCGCGACGCGGGGGGCTTGGAAGTTGGAGAGAATGCATGGAGTAGCTGAGGAACGAAGCCTGGATTGCATCTGGGTGGAGGAGGGCGGGTTCTCCGAGAGCCAAGCAGCGGCACCAGCGGAGCGTTGGTGGTTCAGCGAAGGACGGGACGGGAGGAGAGCAAGGCGCCGTTGCCAAAGATCTGGCCGCATTTGGGCCGCCTTCCCGACCCTTCACGATGGTGCGGAGGTAAAGAGCTTACCGGAAGCTGTGGAGGATCTCGCTCACACACCCGCGCAACGGACACGTCCTCGCAGTGGGATTCCCATTGGCGTGCCTGGCGGCTGGGCGCGCGGCGTCCTCAACACTTTGTCCACGGCGGCGCGGAAATGCCTGCGCTTTATTGGGCGCGCACGTTATCCAATTATCTGCAGAAACACGGGGCGCGCGCGAAACTCACTGTGTACGGGCTCTTTGTAAACCGACTGGGGCCCCGCGGATGAGTTGAGTGTTCGAGCTTGGTTCGAGCTGGCGTCGCGGCATACACTGGCAGGCGTTCTGATCAGGTCGCGGTCTCGAGCGACGACGGAACACGCCGCGGCGCCGTACAGGCCGCGCTCAGCAACCCGTTCGTTTCATTACCGAGATCCTCCCGACCAATGGCAAAAAGCTGCCTGGACATCTCCCCACGACGACAACGCCGAGGATGCATGGTGGCCAGCTTTCATTTGGGCCCCAGAAAGTGTATTCCATCAGCGCGCAAGGCGCTACACATCACCTCCGTCGGACGCACTGTCCCCCAGCCGGGTACTGGCACCGTGCACAGATGAATGCTCTGGCTCGGCACAATCGATGCCGTAGAGGAGGATTGCGGCAAAGACGTCCAGAACTTGGACAGGACCGGAGGCTCTGGACGTCAGGTGGGCGGGAGCGAGCGCGCCCACACACTTGACTCCATGCGAGATGAACGCAGGAATAACGCACTTAGCGACGCATTCCCTTGCCAAGGATCCTGGTGCGGCGCTGTACGCCCGCTCGTTCTGAGGCTGGACGCTCGGCCGTAAAGACACGAGGGCCGATGAACGCTGCATGGTTCTCATGGCCCGTTGCATTCAGCCAGAAATACACCGGAAGTTCCTACATGCTCAAAGTATGAGTTCGAGCGCGCAGAACCTGAACAGCGCGTCAGCGCAGTGCTTGACAGTCGACGTACGAAGACGCGTCTTCATCACCTGTCCAATCACAACTGCAGAAGATGTCTGGAAAGACCGCCCGAATCCGAGCCGTGTTGGCAAGTGCGAACTGTCAAAAACGTGTTCCGCGATGGGAAAATGTAGGATATGCAGAGGCTGGGCATCTGGCACGAGGCCGTAGAACACTGGTAGCCTGGATCGTTAGTGCACCAATGCGGGTGGGAGCATAGGCGTACCGGGTGAGCTTCTTCATCTCCACTGGCCAGAGTGGGTCGTGGAACGACTGCGCTCCCAATAGCGGAGAATGGAATAGGGGAAATTGCAGTCCTACTGCCACTGCCGCGTGGACGTGGATCAATACACTCCGACAAGGTACGCCCACACTCCGGCCGACCCGAGGTGCCGAACGGAGAGTGGGCGAGGAGGAGGTACTGCGCCAAACGTATAAAAGCGCAGACGTCGAGCCCTACAGTCCTCAGATCATCAGCCCGGTCTACCAGTCACTCGACACTCGAACACTCCCAGTCCAACCACCCGACTCACCATGTTCTCTCGCGTCGCCGTCTTCGCCACCCTGGCCCTCCCCCTTCTTGCGGTCGCCACGCCCGTTGAGCTCGAGGCTCGCCAGACCTGCAGCACCGGCGCCATCCAGTGCTGCAACAGCGTCCAGAGCGTAAGCGCGCCCACCCAGCATCGGAGGCGGATACTTACCCCTGCGCTCACAGTCCAGCTCCGTGTCGGGCAACTTCCTCCTTGGCCTCCTCGGCATCGTCCTCGGGGACGTGACCGGTCTCATCGGGCTCGACTGCTCGCCCCTCACCGTCGTCGGCGTCGGCTCCGGCAACGCGTGCTCCGCTAACGCCGTCTGCTGCACCAACAACAACGTTGTAAGTCCCCGCGCAGTCTCGACGGAGTCTCGACGCCGGACGCTGACCATGGTCTTAGGGCGGGCTGATCTCCATCGGCTGCCTCCCGGTCATACTCTAATCTGTGGGAGCTCGGGTTGTCAATTGGGTCGGGTTCTAAGGGGCGGAAATGGCTTACCGTAAATCGTTGTATATGTGATCTATGCGCCTGAGAATGGAGCGTCGAGGTTAACCCAGAACTCAGGAGCGCTCCGAAGAACACTCACTGAGATGAGTTTCTGACGGCGACTCTATCAGAGAGCGTAGACGCGGTCTAGATGGCGGCGAATCTGCGCGGGATCCTAGATGAGAATCGACCGTAGCAACGATGTGATCAGTTCTGCTATGGCGCCGCGATTAACACATACCAGATTCCAGAAGCCATACCCTCCGCCGGCATCAAGCCACGGACATAGAAGACGTCCGGTGTGTACCGAAAGATTTCAGAGCAGTGCTGAACAGTCAACGGTGGTCCACCTATCCCCGGAGGATCCTTCGCTGTAAGTTCATCTACACTATGCAGTGAGTTTATGCCGGCTGTGGTGCACATTGGAGCTCAGTACGGACGATCGATAGTGCCGATAGTGCTTCAGACGTACGCATAGAGTACACAAGTGTGCGCACGTAAACCGGTACCAATGCCTTCGGTATTACGACCACACTCTATTGGGGGCGTTCTGGAGCGGAGAAAGCATCCGTTGCGGTTCGGAGGGCGGGTTTCCAGTCCACTGACAGACAGCTATGATGGCGAACCACACTGAGCGCGTTCTCCGACGGGAAGAAGCGTTGGGGCGTTCTACGAGAGCGTCAAACCCACTACGGCCCTGCATAGAAGGACCAAGTGCTGACTCACCGAACCTCCGAACCGTAATCTTGTCCACGACGTCAATTCCGGTCGCGTGCACGGCGCGCCCGGCCGTAACCTCCATTCTTGTTTGGGGAACAAGGGGAGGCTTTCCGGATTCCGGAGACGACTTGGAGGAGAGCAAGTCTTCACCCGAGCACCGCTGGGGCTCACGGCGATCAATTGGTCTGACAGCGCGAAATGCTTGGGCGCGGTGGGGTTCAGCTGCATGAGGTTCAGCCCGATCAAATGAAAGAAGGCGCGCCGCAGTGGTCCGCTGTGTCCCCGCCGGCGCCTAACACTACGCGAAGCCGCTACGCGTCGGGTAGCGTTCTCAGACACAGATCTGCTGGCCGAGAGCCACGAACCCAGAGTGACGAGACCGGCTGGCAGCACGAAGGACGCGAGCGCGCGGAGTGCACCCGGCCGCGCCTGTGCGCACGGGCCGACCGCTGCACGTATAAATAATGCAGCGTCCGCGGTGGAGAGTCCCCATTGCAATCGTCCTCGATCAGCAGTTTTTCTCTCGTCTCTCAAACCACTCACTCACCCAGTCACTCTTTCGACTCCCAACCCTCACATTCACTATGTTCGCCCGTGTCGCCGCCTTCACCGTCCTCGCTCTCCCCGTCTTTGCGGCTGCCACGCCCGCCGTGCTCCGCCGCGGTGACTGCAACACCGGTTCCATCCAGTGCTGCAACTCTGTCCACGAGGTATGTGCATGCTTGCATGTTTTGTGCTGCGAAGCGTGATATTGACGTGACTTCGCCTTTGCAGACGAACGAGAACGCTGTTAGCGTCCTCCTCAGCCTCCTCGGCCTCGACGCCGGCAGCCTCACCGGCTCCGTCGGCCTCCAGTGCTCCGGCATCTCTGGTGTCGGCGCTGGCCAGGACTCCTGCCAGGCGAGCCCCGTCTGCTGCACGAACAACAACGTCGTAAGTATATTTTCTTATCAATGCTTAAGAAGCGTGCTCACTGTTTATTCACTTAGGGCGGCCTCATCTCCGTCGGCTGCATCCCCATCATCCTCTAAGCTCGTTCCAGCAGTAGGCAGGGGCATTAGTGGATTCTGAGTATCGTAATATCACATAATAAAAAGCTTGGATATCCTGCCTCTTCGTGTATGTGTGCGCGAGCCTTAGTCCGTCTTTCAGAATTGGGTCCCTGTTACGAAGGCAACGTTCGGAAGCATAAGTGTTTGTGAAAAAGGCGGTGGTGGTTCTTCGACAACCTTCCCTATAGTGTGGGATCTTGTTGAGGCAGCGCTTGAGACGTCATTCATGTTGGGCTGGTGTATATGTATGCAAGGAACGATCTTCTATGGCCTGGTGGTCTAGTAGTATGATTCCTTCTTAGGGTTCGAAGAGTGATCTTTGAGTGTATTTGGAGGAGGTCCCGGGTTCAATTCCCGGCCAGGCCCTTTTTGGTGCAGCTCACCTGCGGAATCGATTGAAATGCTACACGCTCCGTGGTAGATTACCGGTCGCATTTTACCGTACGAGATGGAGTGACGCCGTCAAGCCTCAGAACATGGCCTTTCGATGTCGTTGACGCGCGGTCTACTTGCAAGAGCAAACATGTAGATGACCCCGCAGTACGAGTTCTAAACTCAAACAAGCCCTCCTTGATCTTCTTGGATGCGACGCGCGCACAACCTACCCGCTTCCGCGAACTCCTCGGAGCGCGGTTGAGAAATCCGAGACCCCCGGCTGTCTTCCTTGGCCGTCTTCTCAGCGGGTGTCAAAGTCACCGCAAAGATGCGACGCGCGAGACCGTTCTTCAACGCGGACGCCCCCTAGGCCGCGAGATAGATGCGGACGGGAAGCTTCTTGTTTCGGGGGCGCAGTGCGCGGTCGGAAGCCGGATACCGTCGAAGATTTCGGTAAAGATTCTGCCCATGGTCAGCGAGCTTTTGACACTTCCACTGCCTTCGCTGTCGACATTGATGCAACGCGGACGGGAACTAGCAACCAAATCTGAACACATATTGTCAGCTCCCCTTCCACTCGGGCGATACGAGAGCGCACCTTTTGAAACAGAATTGTCATCCCAGAGGGGCACCCTCCATGCCGTCACAACTATGGGCGCATATTGATTCTAGTAACATACCCGGACCTGCGGTGACAATCAAACGACCTCGCCACCGTAAAGTGCTAGTCGAATTTGAGAGCGAAGGTCATGCCGTGAACCCGCGCCAAGTAACGTCCAGTGTAGCAGACGTGCATAGGCGTGGATGCGGATGTCTGTGGTTAAGCTGCGGACAATTGTATCGACTGATGTGCCTGCCATGAACCCACCTTCAAGATTATTACGCACCCATGACTTAACTGAGCGCGACACCAACATGACGCAGAGACGACGGATTCAGGTTTGGACCGCCGCCACACCGGCAGTCGCTCACTATAGTCCAAGAGATGGGTCGATGATGTTCAGACGACGCAATAGCGGAAATGCGTTCTTGCTCCAGCAATACGCAGATGGTAGTTCGGACGAAAGAGCAGTCATGGCGGAGCGGGATGACGAAGAGAGACTCGGGACTCCGGAGGCCGCCTCCGGAAGCCGCGAGCGGGCGCTCCGTCGCGCGTCTCGATTAGTATGACGGTCGTCGTGACGTCTCTTGGTGTCGACCACGATGTTGCTCTCCTCCCCGGGCCTCCTCTTCCTTGACTTGCCGCTGCACACCTCGAGGCCAAGCGCAATTTATACCGTTTTCTGTGACATTCATCTTCCGCAAGTTCTTCCTAATGCCAAGCTTCTTGAGAAGTCGTTCTACCGCCTCACTCTCCGCCATTGTACGTCGTTTGTTCGTTCCACATGAACAGGAGGAATCCGCTGCATTGGCCCATCAGTGGACTCGGAAGAAGCTGAAGGTAAACGGACACTTGCAGACGGAAATGAACGAGTTCTCGTCGCGAGACGCAGCGTACTGAACTGCGTCGGTGGAGTGCGTTGGCTTGAATTGCGCTGCTCATTCCACCGGCCTGCAATCACGAGCACATGGTCAACAAAAGATCTTGGCTTCTGCATCCTCGATGCCGTCTTTTTTCTATTTCGTAGGAACCAACAAAACGGAAGCTCTAAAAGAGTCCGGGGAAGCTAGCGTCATAATGGCGGTGATCTCAAACTCTGACCTACCTAGGCTGCGATGTCCTTCGTGGAGAAGTCTTTCCAGTCTTCCAACAGGCCCCGCCTTCTCCGTCCTCTACAGAGTTCCTGGTTGCCACACTACCTTCTTGCTCCACGATGCGTCGACCTGGATATCCTCGACCACATCTCGGGCCACCTCGTGGCTGTACTCTCCACTCGGGACTTTTCGCGCCTCGTGGCTCGTCGGAAGCTTTCCCATCGCCGTCGTTGGCATAGAGGTGAAGCGCACTTTATTCTCATCTGCCGATTATGCTCACTCGTTCACCCGTTCCCGCAGGTAGAGCGCAAATGTGCAAGATCAAGGTGACGACTGTCATTTACGAGAATATAGTAGTGTGACGGACTCCAAGAACGATTAAGCAAGCCGCCGTCAACAACAACACGAACGAACCCGAGCTAATATGTCCACTGCGAAGCGCGCACAACGGCCAGGGTATCCCAAGTACGTGTCTGCTTAGGGCAACCTATGCCGGCGACAAGAGTGCCCGTCTAGAGCGTGACGGGGACGCACCCAAGAGAGACGGCCCCTCCCTGTGCGCAGTGCGATATCATCAGCGCCGGTCCCGTGGGTGCACAGGCCTGTGAAATACTCACGACATTGTTGTTCTTGCAGCACACGGCCTGGGCGTTGCAAGAGTTTCCAGTAGCGACACCGACGACGGTAATGGGCGAGCAGGTAATCCCAACGAGGGCATCAATGCTCTGGACGTCGATGCCGAGGAGGGCGAGGAGGAGCGACGTCGCCGGGTCGTTCGCCTACCAGAAGAACAGCTTACGCGTCAGCTACGTGGTGGCGAGGAGCTCAGGAGATACGAACCTTCTGGACGCTGTTGCAGCACTGGAGGGACCCGGTCGAGCACTTGCCGGCGGCACGAGTGTCGAGGGGGGTGGCGGCCGCAAGGAGGGGCAGGGCCCCGAGGACGAAGGCGGTGAGGCGAGAGGACATCATGGCGATGAAAGTGAGTGAAGGTTGAGAGAGGAGACTCGAGTGCTGAAAGAGCGTCGACGTCGGAAGGCAAAAGAGTGATTGACCGTTGGCCTGGGGCTCCCCGCTTCACTGACCTCCTCTTTTATATTCCTAGGATGCTAGGCTCGTCCCGCGCGAGGTAGCGGACGACCCGTCTGACAGCCCAACCAGGAAGTCCACTTGGACGACGACGAAAAGAGCCGATACGACGGGGTCGTGCATTGCGCGCCCGTCCCGTGGGGTCCCGCCGTGTCAAGGATCGCTGGGACGCCCGTTGGGGGACGGCGTTCTACTTCCCGGAACGGACTTGTGCCATCCTCGTTCTGGCATCATATGCGCGCACCAGCACGGTGCGCCGCCGCGGCTATTGGCTAGTCTGCGAAGGGAACGGGCGGGGTCTTGTCGTCGGAGTCGTTCTTGGTACGTATCTTCCCTGTGCATGTCACGTCCGGACCGTATCAATTGATGATGACCATTTCGTCGAATTGTAGGTATCTCCTCTTCTCAACGCGAGGACGACTTGCCAGTTTGAAGCTAGGTCGGAGTGGGCTTCCGCCACCTTGACGCGTTCTAGCGTGCCACCTCCGCAAGCCGTTTCACTCGACTCAAATGGGAATCGTACCGCACGAGGCCTTGATGACGATGCACGTTACCGCCGCAGAACTTGGTATTCCGGACGTCCCACTATTGGCTCTCCGCCGCCCAGGATCTCGTCATTTGCAAGTGCGCCTCCGCTGCTGACGGCTCATCACACGACGGGGAGCTCTAAGTTAGTGCGGGCTGTCAGTGGCGCCGCAGATCATGCCCGTGCGCTGTCGAGTTTTGCGTTTTGAAGGCGGGACGCGCAGTCAGGGAGCGGACAGCATGGGCGGCCGGCGGGTGGCCGGTTGCGGCTGTACGCCACATCTCCGCCGTACGTTCACGGTAACGTCCGCGCGTCTGCGGCGGTAAGAAGCTTGCGGTGATTACGCCCCACACGAGCTCGCGCGCGGTTGGTGCTGCTTCGAGGTACGTACGGCGGTAGTGTGCATTGTTGGAAAGCGCCCTGACGGGGATGAAGTGCAGGTAGCATATCCGTCGCCGTTTTCGAAGCAATTCCTTTGCTCCGTTCAGCAGTGCTCCAAAGGAAGGTGGTACCATCGGGGAGAAGGGTTCGGGATGGCTTCCGCCCGATGGTCGATGGCAGAGGGAAGAGCGCGACCTGTTTTACATAAGGGAAGCACAACGAAACACGAGGCAAGCTCTCTTACCATCTGCGATGAGTCGATATAGTATCTGAACCACCGCACTGCCAGGTACTCC
>NW_007360329.1:824536-830564 GCF_000271585.1 Trametes versicolor FP-101664 SS1
CTTCGAGGTACGTACGGCGGTAGTGTGCATTGTTGGAAAGCGCCCTGACGGGGATGAAGTGCAGGTAGCATATCCGTCGCCGTTTTCGAAGCAATTCCTTTGCTCCGTTCAGCAGTGCTCCAAAGGAAGGTGGTACCATCGGGGAGAAGGTTCGGGATGGCTTCGCCCGATGGTCGATGGCAGAGGGAAGAGCGCGACCTGTTTTACATAAGGGAAGCACAACGAAACACGAGGCAAGCTCTCTTACCATCTGCGATGAGTCGATATAGTATCTGAACCACCGCACTGCCAGGTACTCCAGGGACGTGCTGTACAGAGGAGCCCGCTATAGCTTTCCAATAGACAAAGTAATCAACGCTCGCGAACACTGGCGCGTCTTCTGATAATCCAGCGGGGCCAGCCTCTCAGTCCTCGCGCCCCACTCGTGAATGTCGGCATCGCATCGGGCACTCACAAAGGCAACGCGAGTGCCGACGCGGGCGCCCGCGAAGGATGGCCACGTCGCTCGTTACTCGGCTCCAACCCCACCGCTCAGGGCGCAACGTTTACATGCTTCGCGGGCGGGACTCGCAGTGCTGTAGTACGTAGGTGGAGGCGACGGCGATTACGCGGACGCGAGGGGCGTCACCGCGTATGTCATGCAACACCTGGTGCTGTCCAACCGCATTATAGTGACTCACCATTAACGTTAACTTCACTCAAAGCGCAACAAGGACTGTCATAACGAGAGCGGGAAGGGCACTCGGCGCGAGTAGGAGCCCGGTTCCGGGGCGCAGTACTCCTTACGAAACGGAAGATGGCGGTCGAGAACGCAGACGACGCCCACTGCAGGGCACGCTGTACGGTACTGGTCTGGAACGGGAATGCAGCTGCTGCCTCTAGCAGCCACAAGAATTCTTGAAAGCGCGGGGATTGTCGGAAGCGCGCGCTGCGGAACTTGACAGAGAAACGCTGTCGCCTCCGGGAAGCGCAACGCGCCCCGAAGCCAGGTGGACTATGCGCCTCGAAGACTCTGGGTACGTCGCATGGCAAACTCTCTGCAGCGCGCGCCTCGTTTGTTTGACACCTCGCCGGAGATGAAATAACCTAGAATGGACGTGCCCTCGCTGCCGGTAGATGATCAGAATACAGGTGCGGGTGGTAAAGGGAGAAAACTCAGTACGACCCCAAGCTGCGCGCTGATGGACACCCTAGATCGCGAAACATGATGTTTGCGCATGTTCAAGCTTCACGGGTCGTCGTGCCGTGGGGTGCTTGCAGACATATCGGTGGGAGTACATCATTTGGCTCTGAGAGCGCGGATCAGAAAACAAAGAGCCAATTGGAGGCGAGCGGCAGTCTTGGTAGCCTCGTGCGGCAAACAAGTTCGAAGTCGATATGCTGTGACCCCCAGCGTCACAACGAGAGTTTCGAACATGGAAGAAATCCGAACGCGGGGCGCCTGTGAGCGTACAAGCCTCGCGGGCATTGCCGTTTGCTAACGCCTTGTTTCCTCCGCCCACACAGCGACGGCCGGCACACGCTCGCCGCCTCCCACATTCAAATGTTCATCTGCCGGGCGTGCGCCCCACCATACACATGCACAGCGGCGACAGAGTGGCAGTCGAAGTCCTTCCTTTTTGCACTGCCCAGCCTCGGCCGTGCAGGACGCTTTCTCGCTCTCCGATCTCGGCGCTCACTGCTTCACGTCTAGATGGTATCTAGGAGCACATCTTCACACTACGGAATCTGTGCGGGGCCTGAACAAGATCGTCTAGTTCCCCTCGGAGTCCAGGCGTCCACAACCGGTCATTCCCCCGGTCATACTGCGGTACCACACGCGCGCGAGCGCGGCCTTTGTGGGGCAGCCAAACTCGGTCTCTTGACGGGATCGTTGGAAAGCGCAGGCACCCGCGGTCGCGGCATGAGAACGCATCGGCGTAGAATGCACCCGGTTTACGTCCCAGTCTGGCCAGGCAGACCGGACCTCGAGCATCTACTATGTTGCTCCCTGGTTGGATTCGACCCTTGCACTGGTGGGATGACTCCGAAACGCGCAAATTGCTCTCAGGCCTCCCATTTGGCCCTTCGAATCTTCCAATCTTCGGACGGCTGAGCTCAGACCTCATCTGTCATATGGGCAGATCCAACGTCCCGTGTCGTTGCACTAGCAGGCGAGCGGACAGTTGCTGATCGGTATACAGTAGCACGGGCGGCTGCCATTGGGCAGCATCGCTGGTTCCGCGATGTCTATATCCTCGGGCGTCCCACGGTGGCAGCAAACAGGAACCCACGCATACCGACACACGAGGCGGACGTGACCGCCAGTCTGTTTTTGTTCTGTCTTGGCCGTCGGCGGTGTATTCGGAGTTGGACAACTCTCCGTCCGTGACGCGCGAGTGAGTATCCACTGCCACTCCTCTACCGCGCGCGTCCCTTACGTACGGTCATCTCACAGCGAATTTGCAGGCCCGCTCGCGAAGGCACCATGCTGCTCTGGCCTTCAAGCTCGCGCCATCGCCGCCGCGCTCCACTGACACTGGCAGCACGCACATGTACTGCGCCCCTCGAACGCGTATAAAAGACGCGTCGTATCCTCTCGACTTTCCCCAGCTCAGCCAGCCCTCCAGCACCGCCCAGCTACCACCCGCCGCCTCCCCAGCAGCACTACTCAGCACCTAGTCTACTCAAGATGTTCGCCCGCGCCATCACCTTCTTCTACTTTGTGCTCTCCCTCGCGATCCTTGCCGCCGCCATGCCCGGCGGTGCGCCCCCGCCCAAGACCACCGCCGCGCCCCCTCCGGCGCCCACTGCCCCCGCCGGCGGCTCTAGCTGCAGCACCGGCGCCATCCAGTGCTGCAACAGCGTCCAGAGCGTAAGCACATCCGCGTCTTCGTGGTGTATTGCACCCCCTTAACATTACGCTCTTAGTCCAGCTCGGCGTCCGCGTCCGCCATCCTGGGCCTGCTCGGCATAGTCCTCGGGGACATCACGGGCCTCATTGGCCTTGGCTGCTCGCCGATCAACGTGGTCGGCGTCGGCTCCGGCAACGCCTGCTCGGCGAACGCGGTCTGCTGCACCAACAACAACGTCGTACGTCCTTGCCCATCTCTCTGGCACTTCGGCGTCGATCGCTGACTCTGCTCCTCCTTAGGGCGGCCTGATCTCCATCGGGTGCCTCCCGGTCATCCTGTAGGGCTCATGAGCTACGCACCTAACAAGGAGCTACGCCCAGGTGGGCGGTGCTGGCGAGGAGACGCGCAGTTCGGGCTGCTGCTTCATGTACCACCGCTTGTAGCATCGTTTCGGAACGGAGAATAGAGTGGACGGAGATAATGCCCTGAACATGTGTTCGTGTTCGTGATCGACCGGTGCCACGACGCGGGCTAGAGTCCAGAGTCCAGACCTTCACAGTGCGCGCCGAAATGCAGCTTGCATTTTCCGTTGTATTGTTACGGGCCCGAGACTCATGGACAGGTGGTAGGCGCGCTGAGGGCGGAAATGTACGTGGGACGTTGCAACGCTCGGGCTTATACGATTGACTATGTGTAGCAACCAGACTCTAGCTATTGGACTGCATCCTCCTTCACTATGCGACGCGCTACTTCCTAACCATCTCCGCGATGTCCTTTCTGATTGAACACGTCTTGTGCCATAGACCTATGACACTTCAAAGCTTCAACTTACTCCTGGTGTATGAACGGAGGTGGCTGTCGCACGATACAAGCATACGTGAAACCACGTCAAATGATTGACGGTTAAATAAGGGTGGGTATGAGGTAGCTGGCTAGCAATTGCTGGCTACGGGACTGTCCAAAACGGAATCTCAACCTCGATCTCTACAACATCACCACTGCTAACGTCTAGACACTCGACATCCGCCTGAGAGGGAAATAGGGAAAAGGGAACATAGCCAATATTGACAGGCCGCCGCCCTACGGTCAATTTCCGAGCCCTGGAACGCGCGGCCCACCACGAGCGGCGCGCCTCAGTTAGAGAGCGAGACGGGGACGCAGCCCAGGGAGACGAGCCCGCCCTGCCGCCGTGCGCACGGTATAATCAGTACATGATCATCGGTACGCGAGTGTGCGATACTCACGAGGTTGTTGTTCTTGCAGCACACCGTCTGGGCGTTGCACGAGTTGCCGGTGGCGACGCCCACGACGCTGATGGGCGAGCAGTCGAGCCCGACGAGCGCGTCGACGCTCTGGGCGTTGACCCCAATGAGCGCGAGGAGAACCGAGGTCGCCGGGTCCGTTGCCTGGAGAAAACAGAGCGGGCGCATGAGCTAAACAGCGGCGGTGACGTTCCCCAAGCGCAGTGAGTACGCACCTTCTGGGTGCTTTCGCAGCACTGGAGAGGGCCGGTCGAGCACTTGCCGGCGGCGCGAGTGTCGAGGGGGGTGGCAACTGCAAGGAGGGGCAGGGCGCCAAAGATGAAGGCGGTGAGGCGGGCGGAGATCATAGTGGTGAAAGTGAGTGAGGGTTGAGTAGAGGGACTCGAACGCTGAAAGAGTGTGGATGACCGTTGGCCTGGGGCTCCCCACCGTGCTCGCCCCCTCCTTTATACCCTCGCGCTGGGTGGGTCCCGCGCGGGGTAGCGGTCTACCCTCCAGACAGCTCAACAGGGAAGTCGGCGAAGGCGACGGCGAGTGAAGCCAATACGGTGCGCCGGCGCTGGGCGCGACCGCTCCATGGACTCCCGCCGTGTCATGGATCACTGGGACGCCCGTTGGGGGACGGCGTTCTACTGCCTAGAACGAATCCGAACCATCTTCGTTCTGGCATGCCCGGGCACGGGCACGGTGCGCCGTCGCGTCCATTGGCTGGTTCGCGAAGTGCATGGCGGGGTTGTATCGTCGGAGTGGAGTTAGCGCGATAAATGACTTCCCCAGTGTGTCGGCGACGTCCTGGTTGTATCGATATCAATGGTTCGTGACTGCTTGGTCTGCCAAGTCCTTCCCCGAGAAACTTTGAGCTTGTCAAAGTGTCAGTACTCGAGAATGAAGATTTCCACAAAACGAGGAGCTACGTACACATGTACACCTTAGGAGCGGCACCGGCGAGGACGCGCGCAGTTTGGAGCTAGTGCCTTTCTTGTACCAGTCGTGAGTATTGTCACAGAACGAAGGGCAGAGTGAACGGAGACTTTACGTTGAAGCTGAAATTCTGCTGGTGATCGTCAGGTGTCAAGATGACCAGCGCTTCAAACGATTGATTTGTGACCGTCTGCTAGGACTAGTACTCAGAGTGATCTCTAAATCGACGCGCCCAGAGCAGAAACACCTTGGACGAGGCGTGAACCTTACAATGTGTTCTTGGCCGCTCAGGTAGTCGGAGGCCCTACTCATGTACCGGGGGACATCCCAAGTACGAGGTGTCCGAATGGATGTCGCACAGGATCCGGAACTTCAATACAATGAGGCGCTTCAAGTTCGAAGGATTGTAGATTAAACTAAGAATGAGTACGATAGCGATAGCAGACTACAGGATTGCTCGGAAAGGGCTACGTCCTCGAGCTTTAGGACAATGCTAGACCTCCTGGCAGGTAGGCATTCGACCATCTACCCTAGACGTCCTGACATCTGCTGTAGAGGAAACTGGGAAATCGGCGAGGATACAGCCAATGCTAACGGGCCCTCTCGTAGTACGGCGACGTCTCCGAAACCTTGAACGCGCGGACCCCCACGAACGGCCTGCCTCAGTTGGAGAGCGAAACAGGGACGCAGCCAAGGGCGACCGCCCCTCCCTGCACAACAAGCACGGTCAGCACCCCTCCCGTACCCGCACAGGCCTGCGTCGCTCACGAGGTTGTTGTTCTGGCAGCACACGGTCTGGGCGTTGCAGTGGTTGCCCGTGGCGATGATGAACTCTGAACCTGGAAGGCTGTAAGCCGCACAAAGAGAGGTCTTCAGTCTGTGAGAGAACGACTATGATTGCATAGTACTGTACCTGTAAGCCGCACAAAGAGAGGCTACAAGTACTAGTAAGTAAACATGTAAGGAAGCATAGGTAGTATGGGACTTACTCTTCAGTCTGTGAGAGAACGA
>NW_007360329.1:835433-863637 GCF_000271585.1 Trametes versicolor FP-101664 SS1
CAAAGAGAGGTCTTCAGTCTGTGAGAGAACGACTATGATTGCATAGTACTGTACCTGTAAGCCGCACAAAGAGAGGCTACAAGTACTAGTAAGTAAACATGTAAGGAAGCATAGGTAGTATGGGACTTACTCTTCAGTCTGTGAGAGAACGACTGAAGAGCAGAGGCCTGCAGAGTCCTCCTTATATACTACTGGGGAGGACGATGAGTAAGCGTATAGGAAGAGGGCATGTGACGTCCAGAGGACGCTGACTGAGCGATGAGTAACGCTGAGTAAGGGAGCATAATCGACATAAGGTCAGATAGTCCATGGCTGAGTAATGCGAGTAATCCGGACGCTGTCTAGAATAGTCCGGAACATTGTAGAACGTACCAGAATCATATGGAGGGATGGCAGGATGCCAAGTAAGTACAGAACAAAAGAATGTACGTATATGGTAAGTAGGAAAGTCCATGCTGGCGTATGGTAGACGCACAGCCACTATCACTGCCACTCCCGGTCCGGCACAGCCGTAGACACAGAAGTTCAACAGGCGACGCCGATGACGGTGATGGGCGTGCAGGTCACTCCGACGGGGACGTCGACGCTCTGCGCGTTGATGCCGACGGCCGCGAGGAGAGCCGACACGGCCGGGTCGTTTGCCTGCCGGCGGGAATGATCAGGGCGTTAGCTAGTAGGCACTCGGGGAGGTAGGGGGTGTATCAGCATACGAACCTTCTGGACGCTGTTGCAGCACTGGAGCGGGCCGGTCGAGCACTTGCCGGCGGTGCGGGTGTCGAGGGGGGTGGCGGCCGCAAGGAGGGGCAGGGCGCCGAGGACGAAGGCAGTGAGGCAGAAGGAGATCATGGTGGTGAAAGTGAGTGAGTGAGGGTTGTGTGGAGGGACTGGAGTGTTGAAAGAGTGGAGATGACCGTTGGCCTGAGGTTCTCTGGCCGCGCCGACCACCTCTTTTATACTCGCAGGCTGGGTGCGTCCCGCGCGAGGGAGCGGGCGACCCGCCTGACAGGCCGACAGGTAATTGGGCTTGGTCGAAGAAGGGCGAAGCCAATACGGTGGTTTCGGGGGCTCCCGGTGTGTCGAATATCACTGGGACGCGCGTTGGGGGACGGCGTTCTACTGCCTAGAACGGCTTTGTACGGTCTTCGTTGTGGCATGCCCGCCCATCGACCAGGTCCGCCGTCGCGATCATTGGCTGGTTCGCGAAGTGCACGGCGAGGTTGTGTCGTCGGAGTGGAGTTAACGCGGTGGCCGCGACTTCGACGACGCATCGGCCACCTCCTAGGTGTATCGATATCAATTTTTCATAACTGATTGATGTTAGTCCCTTCCTGCAGAAGTACAAGAGCTTGTCGCAAGATCAGTATACAAGAATAATGATTCGAACAAATTAACAAAGAACTTCGTACCTATGTACACCTCAGTAGCGGTATCGGGGAGGACTCGCGCAGTCTGAAGCTGCCCCTTCTTGTACTACCTACCTGCAGATGGCAGCATGTGCCGACCACATGGCGGGGGGCACAGTGAACGGAGACTGCACTGACGCTGAATTCCTGCTAGTGATCGTCGGGTGTCAAGATGGTCAAACGTCTGCAGCGCTCAACGATTCACTTGTGGCACTGCTACGGGCGGGCTGGAGAGGGAGACGTTGAACACGCCCAGAGCAGAAACACATTGAACGAGGGGTGAAGCTCATAAGTTCCTGGCCCTTTACTTGGCTGTAGACCATATTAACCCGGGGGTCGTGCGAGGTAACATATATATGCACAGCGTTAATTCGCAGTAAATGGGGTGGGATTGACGGGAGTCGCACAAGACGTCCGATGCGATGAAGCGCTTCAAAGGATGGTGGATTAAACTAAGAATGAATACGATAGCGATAGCTGACTACGGGACTGTTCGAGATAGGACTACGCCCTCGAGCTTTAGGACACCATGCTAGTCCTCCTGGTAGGTAGGCGTCGTGCCGATCCCTTAGAGGGTGACGGGGACACAGCCGATGCTGATGAGGCCGCCCTAAGAAGACACCCGCGAGGTCAGTACTGGACCAACGATGTGCGTGGGAGCTGTACTCACGTAGCTGTTGTTCTCGCAGCAGACGGTGTTTGCGGAGCAGCTGTTACCCCCGGCACCAACGACCGAGATGGGGTCGCAGGTCAGGCCCACCAGGACGTCGACACCCTGGACCACGACGCCGAGCAGGCCAAGAAGCGCGGCCGCGGACGGCGAGTTGGCCTGTGCTGAAGTGTTAATACCGACACGAGGCGGTATGAAGAGCAGAATGGCTTACCTGCTGGACGGAGTTGCAGCACTTAATTTCGCCGGTGCTGCAGGTGCTACGGGGAATGACAGCGGTGGCGCCGACGGCGGTGGCGGCAGCAAGGGCGACGATAGCGGTGGCGACGCGGGCGATCATGGTGATGATGATATGCAAAAAAGCGCGAAAAAAGAGCGTTGGGAGGGCGAGAGAGAGCTGGAGAGCTGAAGAGAGTGGAGGTGGTAGTCGACGGTGGTTGACTGCAGACCTCGAGCGTCGCCCCAGGGGTTCTTATACCTCGTCGCGCGCCCGCGCCTCCCTACGCATGCCCGAGCGGGCCGTCGTTGTTCGGTCGGTACGCGAGAGACGTCGGTGGGGTGCTGCGGGCGCGCGCCTGGCGGAGGAGAGGGGGGTCCAGGAGGACGGCGTGCCGAGTGCGATTCGAGCCTCGCGCCGCGTGCGATCACCCCTTCGCTCGTCACCGAGTCCCCGGCGCGTAGTTCGTCGCGGGCGCGGCGACACAGAAGAGGAAGGTGATGCGCCTTCTGTGCGCGCCGATGACCGCGGAGCGAGTAGCAGGAGGCGGAGGGCAGAGGGCACGCGGCAGCCCCATTGAATCGGGGCGGGAGGCATCGAAGGGGGGCGACGTCGCTTCGCCCGATTTTTGGAGAACGTGTCAGGGTCGGGGGACGCGGGGCGAGAATTCGAACGAGCCTGAGTACGGCGAGCACTGGCAGAGTTGCGGGAGCGAGCAGCGGGCGGTGTCGATCCGCCGACCGAGGAAGCACCACCGAAGACCGTGCCAGGATGCGGCGCTTTTCTAGAGCGGGCGTACGATCGCCACACTTCGCGCGGCGAGGGAGCAGCGAATCCGGCATTCTCGTCGTTTGTTTAGCGTGAAGGCGTAGTAGGGGCCATGTTCGCGGCAGTGGGCAGTACGAGAAGTTGTGCTCGGACAATGCGTGGTATCCATCCATTGATGAACAGGTTGCATCTATCTAGGGACGACGCCGTGGTCCGCCCCGACCGACCCTGCAAAAAGTTTCAGTACTTGCTCGCCCGAAGAGAAGACGTCGGACACACCGATGCCATCGAGATGTCACATAGGATCCCGACGAAAAGAGGGTAACATCGAAGCGTGCTCTGCGAATGACGTGAGAACGAGCACAGGTAGCCCGCCGGTTTAGTACCCTCCCCTCCGTTTTCTGTGCTGAAGCGAGAGGGAGTGCACGAAGGTGTCGGGTGTGCCTGTATGCCGTCCTTTTCGGCAATCTTCGCCCGTCCTCGCCCGAGCGAGCGCTACGCCCACCACGGAGTGGCGTTACAGAGTCTGCAGCACTACTATTGCCGTTGGCCACCATCGCAGTGGATGGAACGGCGGGGACACCTGCCTCTTCGCATCGCCTAGCGAGCTTGGGGGGTACCAATAAAAGCGTCAGTACTGCCTATGGCTCTACGCTGCGATAAGAGACTCACGTTATTATCTTTCAATAAGACCGCATTTACTCACCGAACAACGCCGCCAGAGACAGCTTTGGGAACCCGTCGACTGCGCGCAACCGGCAAATTCGCCGCAAGGGAGGGAAGAACGTCATGTTCATCGTTTGTGCCTAACGCCGTCGGCCCTTCCCCAGAACCCCGTGCAGGGACGCCACCTGCGTGCGTGCGCGGGAGAAAAGAGCCCGACGCCCGCTACCGCTTGACGTTTCTCCATGCCAGAGATGAACGCATACGAGCTGGATGTTGGGATACGCATCCGGCGCCGCAGACTGGTGTTGCTAGCCTGACGCGCTGAAGAGGCTGAACCAAGCTAGCCAACGCGGATCAGGGAGTGGAAGACGAGGCACATAGGATGGTCATGGGGGGTCTGCAAGCTCAAGCCTCAGGCAGAACCGCTCAGACAGGCTACATGGCGCATAGACGCAAGCCCGAGCCAAGCTCGTTTGCGACTGGTAGCACCTTCGTTCTCACGTCCTCAGGCCAGCGACACCGACAGCTGTACGGAGTCGCCCGTGGCACTGGAGGACGTCGCCTGCCCGGCTATGAGTCGGTGGGGGAGTCAATCTGTCGCATTAAACGAGTATGAGGTATGAGGCGCAGTGACGACAGACATGATGCGCTGCCGACATGATGCGTTTGGCGGGCTAAGGTGGACCCAATGAAGAGGCTTGGGAGACCATTGCGGCGTATTGTTCACCAGGAGGCCAGTTGTCCGTGTCCGCTGCGGGCCAAGGCACGGCAGTTGCCCAGCGC
Source organism: Trametes versicolor FP-101664 SS1 (assembly GCF_000271585.1). Classification (NCBI taxonomy): domain Eukaryota; kingdom Fungi; phylum Basidiomycota; class Agaricomycetes; order Polyporales; family Polyporaceae; genus Trametes; species Trametes versicolor. Next base: position 839,941 of record NW_007360329.1, read on the forward strand.
AAAGATGAAAGCGGGCTCCACGGCTCGAGTGCGACGATCATCGTGGGGCACCGGACATGAACCAGGAAGCCCACGGCGAAAGAGACCTGTTCGAAGCAACGAGTCGGACGAATGAGCACGCTCCATAGACGGTCATCCTCGGGCACCGGGCAGGCCCCCCAGCCCGGCAAGAGGACTACCCACCCGCGCTCTATTTGTATTGGACGCGTCCCGGCCGACACCCACCGACAAGCGTGGAATCCCGCGGGACGCGTCGTGCAAATCTGACCTTATCCAGGCGGCGCGTCCGCCTTCTCAACGCGAGTGCTCCTCCAAGCACAGGGAAATCTTCGCCGCGGGGTTTCGCTGAATGGACTGTGGTCGCGTCTGCGAGTGCACCGCAGCTGATTTTTCGAGGACGACGCGGTTCGAGGCGCACCCGGTAACCCTGTGTGGATCAAAGGGCGAAGGCGAGTCGGGCGAGGTCGGTCCTCCGGAATCTCCGGGCGCACGGAGCACGCACTGCACCCTCGCTCGTCAGATGGGAAGGACTGTCATCGCGGTCGTAGGACGGAGATGGCGTACCATACTGGCGCACGATTCCGTCGGAGATCAAGGCCTCGCGTCATGTGTGTCAGATACTGCACAGTGCGCCAGCTGGTGGGGGGTGACAGGAAGACAAGGATGTGGCCCGTTCCTAGGAGTGGCTTGTCATGGGTGACTGATGGGGCGCGAGGGTGAACGGATGTCGAGGAAGTGGGTGCAATGCGCTCAAGATGAAACAAAGATTAAATTTCAATAGAGGGTCACCGGTCAGCAGATGGACAGCATGAGGCGTAGGTAGACCACCATGGTGGTTAGCTCGAGGGAGGTGGGCGTCAACGACGCGAAATTACGTCGGCAACTTCCGGATGATCCCGTTATGGCATGCGGAGTGCTGGAGGAGGATGATCCAGCCTGGCCTCGACGTCGACGGTACCGGTCGGTGGAATGTCCTCCACTCCTTTCATGTCCGCACGCACGGCGTCAGCGATGCCCCGCTCTTCTTTTCATCCTTGTCTATTGTTGGCTTCGGCAACCATACAGCCGTTTACAGCATAGAAAACCTTCAATGACGCGTTCCTCAGCGAGCTTGAACGAATGCTGAGCGTGATCTTGTCGCCTCGTCTGTCTGTGGTATGTCCGATGCATGCCATTCTTCGCCTATTATGATTGGTCCCGTTCATCTCGCAGCCCACAGAAGTCGCTGCCTCTACCGCGATTAGCTTCGAGGATGGCATCCAGCACTATTTGTATCAGACTGCGCGGCGGTGACGCGGAACTTAAACTCAAAGACCACACTGTCCAGCGAACAGGGTCGATTCGAACGGGATCTCACAGGAAGTCCTCCGCCCCTAGCGCCCATCTGCCCATCTGCCCCATGTGTACGAAAGGCCGACTTTTGCACGGCGTTTTCGTAAGATCCGGTCAACGCCCCAAACAACGTTTGCAAGAATTTCGACGTGACGCCAGCTAGCGGTACCGCCTCTCCCGGCCTTCTGCTCTTCTGCAGAACTCTAACGCTCGATCCTATTCAACGCCGGATCCGTCGGGGGCGTACCTGTCCGCATGATTGCCTTGACTGTTGCTCCACTCGAGCACCTGTTCATCGGCGTTTCGACGCCTTCGACGCCAGCTGGGCGAACATTCCGCGCTCGCCACACGTCAAGCTACTCGGGACATTCGTCCTTCGCTGGGTCGGGCGCCAGATCCAGCGGGACCACGAGCTCGTCACTCACCGTCATGGCCGCGTAGATCTGACATAGCCAGCCTGAGGAGCCGCCCGCGCAGGGGTATAAAAGCTCTGCTGCTCGCTGCTCATTCTCTCCAAGCAGCAGCATCACTCTCCCGCTTACTTCCCAACCGCCTACAACTTTTCAAGCTCTCCCAACCTTCCCCATACCTCTCGCAAACATGGTCGCTCGTCTCTCCACCGCCCTCACGGTCGCCTCCATCGCACTCCTTGCTGTCGCCACCCCCAACGGCAAGCGCTGGGGCACTACCACGGCCAGCAAGCCCCAATCCACTCCGGCGAAGACCGTTACGGTCACTAAGACCGCACCGGCGTCGGGACCCACCGAACCCGCCAGCTCGTGCTCTACTGGCCCCATCCAGTGCTGCAACTCCGTTCAGAGCGTAAGCCGCTCGATTAATACCATCATGTAGACATCTCTAACCCCATCTTTCCTCACCTTCAGGCCAGCTCCCCTGCCGGTAGCCTGCTCCTGGGCCTCCTCGGGGTTGTCGTGCAGGGTGTGGACGTCCTCCTCGGTCTTGACTGCTCGCCGATCAGCGTCATCGGCGTCGGCGGCGGCGAATGCAACGCCAATGCCGTGTGCTGCCAGAACAACGCTGTCGTACGTGTGCCTCTTTGTGCTCACCATATACAACTGCTCATGCATTTCTCATAGGGCGGCCTGATCTCCATCGGCTGTGTCCCGGTCATCCTCTAAACGAGCATGCACTAGTGGCGGCGACGTCTTGGGGAAGGTCCTCAATATAGGGCATACGTTGGGACACTGAATCGTTTGTAGTTGTGGTTCTGCTGTTCGGCTGAAATATGCCAGCATGCTAGTATGCGCTGTGTCTTGTTATATCGGATTCGAATGCGGTTGCTTTCATCAATACATGCCATAGTGATCGTGAACTTGAATACGCTTTGGATTTTGCTTTCTCTTTCGGCGGGTTATCAAATAAGTACCTTTCACCACTAGTACTTCACCACCATAGCCTGAGTGAGCGATGACTATTGCAAAGGTGTCGAAAATTATGCCTATCCGCGCTTATTCTAAGATACCTTCCATATACGAACCAACTCCATCAAGGATCTTCGTCACTGCCACCGCGCGGCTCCTTCACTATTCCTTTCATCCCGACGACGACCATGACCGTATGTATCCGCATCTATACGTGAATTAAGGTCGTGACACAAACTTGATGCGCCTTATTGCGCAAGCTCACCGTTACGCTGCATCTTACAACTTTCCCCACGGGGTCTTACCGTTGCGTAGAGATAACTGAGAAGAAAAAATCCGCCCTACCGTTGCGCGGTCGGCGTCGAGGAGGCGAAAGGTGGGACACAATCTAGATCTTATCTGGATGCGCTTACATAAGATTCCCAGCCTGCGACTGCGAGCGTCTCAGTACGAGGAACGCTACCAAGTTACTCACTCCTCCTACTATCGTTCCTCTGGCTTGCAACTGCCCCTACGGGTCCTGATACACTTAAAATGTATGTCTACCACCTTACGGGTGAGATACGTTTCACAAGACGGTTTTACAGCTACGGGGGATCTTGCGCCCCGTGGGCCGGGCATTACTTACTTACACTGGCCAGGTCTGAGTGCGTGCAGTGCGGAGAAGTGCAGACGTGTCTCGCGCGCGCGGACTCAAGTAGCCCGCATAGTAGTACCGGATGATTCGCGTGTTACGAGGGACTCGCGTTTTACGAGGGAATTTACGCAAAGTTTTGCTCTAACCAGGATCGAAGTGCTCCCTTCGACAGCCTGAGGTTGCTAACGGCGGTCTCGCCGCTCCCGTACGCCTCGCGCGAAGTTGCAGGTGGAGTGAGAAGTACACCCTTCAGACTCACAAGGGGAGCCCGTGCGTAGCACGGGCACAGACGTCTAGTGTGGTACTATGCACCCTCGCTCTAAATCGTCGGTAACACCCTCGTGGGACGAAGCGCTTTTTTGTGAGCCCATGGCATGATCTCCATTGCAGGTTGTCGCAGACATCTCGGAGCGCTCCGCGCCGTCGTTGGACAGGCTGCGTCTCTTTCACCGGGCCTACTTATGCCCTGCTCGTCTACTGCTTGCCATCGAATGCTTTCATAGACCCATCGCCTGAGTATAGAGCGCGCAACCACGCTGAGAGGATCTGTAAGTGGGTGCCATAACATACTGCGCTCGAAGGCTTCCTGACAGCCTTTCCGCAGCGATTACCTCCCCGATTGGCCCCCTACCACAGTGGGACTCACGCACGTGAAGTATATGGCGCACAGGGCAGTCAGCACGCACCTGCGCGTCCGTTACCCGAAGTTTCGTTGGGGATGGTCGGTGGCGCCGTGCACTTGCGTGTCCTCGGCATGCCATGCATGCTCGCATAACCGGGATCCTCAGGCGAGCAAGGTAGACTCAGAATGACACGCTCGTCGGGGACGCCGTTCTGCGGACGCCTAGGGGAGCATGGCCGAGCGTATATATGCGATGTTGCTGCTGGTATGACCTGAAGCACACAGGACCTACCCCAATATCGAACCTACTCGCTAGCTTTAGCATGTCTTTCACCACCATCCCACAGCTTATGAAGGCCCTTGTCGTTCAACCCGTAAGTATCAAGTATCTTTGATGTGCGGCATAACGAACTCAGCCCATTGTTCAGGACAAGACGTTGACTGTCGTCGGCGACCATCCCGTTCCTCCCATCGGCGAAAACGACGTGCTAGTCAGGACCGTCGCCGTCGCGCTCGGCCCGCCCGACTTGCTGGGTAAGCCTATCCCCACCGCTGTGGCCCCTTCTTCATGCATACTGACGAGGAAACTTCACCCAGCGCTCAAGGCCCCGCCGCCTCCCGGACTCCCCCCGATCTTGGGCTGCGACTGGGCCGGGGAGATCGTGCAGGTCGGCACGAATGTGAACTCGCGCACGGTGGGCCAGCGCGTCGCGGGATTCGTGCGCGGGGGCCGGTCAGCCGAATGCGGCGCGTTCGCGGAGTACGTCAAGAGTCCGGCGGACCTAGTGTGGCCAATCCCGGAGGCGCTTTCTTTTGAGGAGGCGGCCGCTATGAGTATTGGGTGAGCGCGTCTTAAGTACGGTACTTCGATGCTGCTGGTTCTGACCAGTCTCTAGGACGTACACATGCGCGCAGGCGCTGTACCACAAGGGCAGGCTTGAGCTCCCTCTCCCGGGAGACGACGTTCCGGAGAGGGATGAATGGGTGTTCATCTACGGCGGCAGCTGTGAGCATACCTCCTCCCACCCGGATCCCCACGCTGATAAGTCCACCCCTCGAAGCCTCGTGCGGACAATATGCCATCCAACTCGCGCGCGCCTCAGGCTTCAAGGTCGTCACCACATCCTCCCCACGCAACTTCGACCTGCTCAAATCCCTGGGCGCGGCCGCCGTCTTCGACTACCACGACCCCGCGGTCGTCGACAAAGTGAAGGCCGCGACGGGTGACACCATCCGGCACGGGCTCGACGCGATCGGCCAGCCCGAGACGCAGGAGCTCTCGCAGAAGGTGTTTGGCCCCGCGGGTGGGAAGCTACTCACGTTAATGTGGGCGAACAAGACGCGCGTGCGAGAGGACGTCGAGCTGAAATGTAAGTCGACCTACATCCTCCTCTTCATGCTGGACAGAAGTGTTAATGTCTGGCTTATAGTCACACTGGTGCACACCGGACTTGGGTTGGCGATTGATATGCCTGGAGCCCGCTTCCCCGCGTCACCGGAGGATACGGCGGAGATGGTGACATTCGCAGCGACTGTCCCGCGGCTCGTCGAGCAGGGCCGCCTTAGGCCGAATCCGATCAGGCGGTTGGCTGGTGGGCTTGCTGCGATCCCGGAGGGGCTGAAATTGCTCGAGGAAGGAAAGGTCAGCGGCGAGAAGATCGTCCTTGTCCTGTGACGTGCTTGTAAACCCTGTGCGGGCGGACAGTGGTTTACGATGTGTTCCTGGTAGATTCCCGGTGTCTCCTCGTGCGGACATCCTCAGTCTTTGGGTGCGCGCGAAGAGAATGTAGAGCAAATGTCAGATGCATGCAATCAGGATTTAAGGAGTGTAAGTCGCGTGCGATGTCTAGCTATGTCCGCAGGCATGAGTAGATCCTGAAGTCCGCCATTGTGTCTAAGGAATATCCGCTGGTGTAGTGGTGCGCACGTCTATCCATGCAAATGTCCCCAAGTCCGTGAAGTCTATATTACGCGCCTACTGCGACGCCGCGCCCCTTCGCGTATCCTAACCAGAGAAGGAGCGAGAGGTATGATAGGGCGAGACGTTATAGGATGTTGACTAGAATGAGCAATAATGTAGCAATGGAGCCACCAAGAAGTCCGAAACGTAGTCCACCTGCGCTTGACACCACAAGCGGTCTGGCCTCCCTGGGCGATACTCCAGGTGGCGGTGTTGGCGTCGGTACGTCAGAGCTTGTAGACTCCGACGAGGGAGGCGTCGACGTTGGTGAGCCTGAAGTCAGAGACCCCGAGGATATCGCAGTCGTGGGCGTCGCAGTACTGGATGTCGCGGTGGTGTTGGAAGTCATAGACTCCGAGAGAGCGGATGGGGGTGGGAGAGATACGGTGACCGAGATCGGGGGCGCGGTCGTGACGGTAAGCGTACGAGGAGGATCTTTGGCCCCGGTCGGATCGTCGGGGTTGAAGATGGTGATGGTACCACTGCTGCTCGACCTGTCGTCGTGCGCGCTCACTGCGTTGCCAAGTCAGGTCTTATCGCGCATAAAAACTTGCAGGAAATGTGCACGCACGGAAGATGGCATAGTCGCTCCGCGTAGGGACTGAAGGCACGATCACATTCGCCATCTGGTCTGTCAGAGGAATCCAGTCTGTTAAAGGTTCGTCTGCAAGGTGTTCGTGTCAGGTCAGGTCTGCAGCTGGAACCAGGTAGATTCACTCACGCCTCAGCAGTGCTGGCTCGGTCGTCTCCGTCCAGTACGCCAAGATCAGGAGGGCAAGGACCGGCTTCCCCGAAGAGTTTGTGGTCCGAATACCATCAACGCTCCTGTTCAACGCCGTCTGGTCAGTAATCACCCAGACTATTCCGAGTCGCAGGAAGAAATTAAATAGGTTCAAACGATTGATGACTCACCATTCCACCGTATGCAGCTCCCCAACATGCCACACATCCCCTTGCCTTGGAATGAGGACAGGCGGATTTGGATCGTACGATGGGTACGACCCGCCCCACGACACTACAAACAACAGTACCACCGTCAAGAGCCCGCACGCTATCCCGATCGCCTTAACAATGAGCTGCCCCAGCCGCGACCACGAGAGGTCGAGCTTCATGGTGCAGATGAGTGTCGACTAGCAGTGCTCATCGACAGTCTCGCGGGTGTAAGGTGCAAGGAGGAAAGGATGGTGTTCAGAATCTGCTTACGGCTGGCCATAGGCTCAACACCGAAGGCACCCGCCGCCGAGTGCACACCTATCACGGCCTTCTCACTTGGCTATCGAGCTCGCCGGTTGGCGAAGTGGAGCTATCAAGAAGGTCCGCGCCGGTAGGATATTCTGGCGGGATCTATGCGAACAAGCGGGGCGGATTGCGGTCTCGAACGTGAAGAGACGAGCGTTGGCGCGATCGAAGTGGCATAGCCACTCGTATATCCCCCCCGAGGCGACGGGTGTCAATAAAGGCGACATGAACGGCTCATCTCGCCTGGGGCTATTAGGAAACGGCTGTTTGCAAGCTATCAGTACATATTGCTTCATGCGTATCTCATACACCTTCTTTCCGATCCTCTCCAGGCCGTCCTTTCTTGGCTTCGTTTAAAATCCTGCCTGCGCTGCCTCCCTCTCTGCCAAACTACCTCTCGGGGCCCATGCTCGGACATGCTCATGGCTATGTGCGTCCGTCCCGTTATTTTCGTCGGAGGGAGCGCCCCACGCACCTGCGCCCGGAGTCTCGATAAGCAGGTGGTCGCCCTTGCCCATGAAGACTGTCGCCTTGCCCCCGATGTTGATGTTGCGCGGTTTCAGTGGCTTGCTCGAGTCCTCCGGCGCGTCCCCATCCGATTCACGCAGCTGCTTGACCCATGTGTTGCGTCCGAGTGCGCCGGGCTCGCCGCCCTCGACGCCGTAGGGTTGCCTGGTTCGTCTCTGCAGCATACATCAGACCTCAAGTTCTCAGAGGACAGAAAACGCGAGTGACTTACTTCGGAAAGTATGGATACCTGCAGGGGCTCTAGGAACTCGATGTCGCGCACGACGCCATCGCCCCCGCGCCACTGGCCCTTCCCGCCAGAGCCCTCGCGGATCCCGAATTGGTGCACGATGAGCGGGTAACGGCGCTCCAGGATCTCGACGTCGCCGATGCGCGTGTTCGTAATGTGCGTGTGCACGCCGTCTGTACCGTGCCAGCCAGGGCCGGCGCCAGAACCACCCGCGATCGTCTGCAGGCGACGGACATGAGCGTGTGGACGAGAAGAGCGAATGTATGCGAAGAGATGTACCTCGTAGTACCCCCATCCAGTGATGTTGTTGCCGTCCTTGTCCTTGCCGCCCGCGCCAAACGTCAGGTTGCTAGAGGGTTCGTTAGAGGTGCGAAACGGGGCGACGATCGTAGGGCGCTCACTTCGTGCAACCCTGACTCGCAGCACAAGCATGGAACGCCTTGAGCACGACATCGACGATGCGTTGGGATGTGAGCACATTCCCACCGCAGACGGCGGCGGTACGCGAAGGTTGGAGTAGGGAGCCGTCGGGAATCTTCACTGTAGCACGATGTTAACGCGTGAGCAGGTCTATATGTTCTGTGGTGCTAACCAGTAATGGGCACGAGGCACCCAGCGTTGAGAGGGATGTCCATGTCGAGCATCGCACGCATACAGTATATGACGGCAGAGTGAACGACGGAGATTGGGGCGTTCAAATTACCACGGACTTCGCAGCCGGTTCCTTCGAAGTCGAGTACAGCAGAGCCGGTCTTCTCATCGATATCAACTTTCAGCTTGATCTGTGGGATTGCTCTAGTCAAATTGCAACTAGACATGTATTGAGAGATGGATTTACCGGAGAGCCATCGTCAAGGTAGTCGACCGCCTCGAGTACATTCGTGCCCGCGCGTTTGGCAACGTCGCGAAGCAGGTTGCGGACCGAGGATTCAGCATTTGCACGAATGTGGTACATGTATTCCTGCACGGTCTCCAGGCCATAATCATCCACGACTGCATCAAACAACTATCAGTATGAGTCGCGCCCATCGCAAGGCACGCGCAACCTACTCTGCTGGATAAGCTGGATGCCCTTATGGTTCGCCGCAACTTGCTAGAGCGAACGCATCAGCATGCCGCCGGACGATAGCAAACCGAGACACCTACCGCCTTCAAGTCGCTCTCCACGTCCCTGAGGTTCCTGCACCCCGAGCTGCCGGGGTACTGCGCGGGCTTCGTGACCATGTAGTCCACGAGGCCGTCATGGTCAAACACGCCCTCGCTGACGAGTTTGAAGCTAAAGATGTGCGCGCCCTCCTCGAAGATCGTCGTCGACGTCGGCGGCATCGACCCGGGTAGGATGCCGCCGATGTCCGCGTGGTGCCCGCGCGACGCGGTGAAGAAGATGATCTTCTCCGCCTGCGCGTCGAATACCGGCGAAATGATCGTGATGTCGGGCAAGTGCCTGCGTGTATGCGGGGTGTACTTAGGCAGCGAATTAGAAGAAGGCGATGGGATGGACGTACGAGCCGCCTGCGTGCGGGGAGTTGGTCATTAGGACGTCCCCAGGCTTCAGTGTCTTTCCGTGAAGCTGCATCTGGTACTTGACCGCGCTGCAAGCCACCAAGACGCATGTCAGTCACCCTTCAGTCTTCTCCTGCTGCATAGGGTACTCACAAACTCATAGACCCCAAATGAATCGGGATGAACGGCGCATTCGCGACAAGGTCGCCATCGGGCGCAAACAGTGCGCACGAGAAGTCAAGTCGCTCCTTGATATTCGTGCTGATGGCGGTCTGCTGGAGGGAGCGGCCCATCGCCTCCGCGACGCTCATAAAGCGGTTCGCGAAGAGCGTGAGGAGGATCGGGTCCGGCGGGTTGTACTTTGTCTGCTCCGACATGGTGCGCAGATTTTGGCGGGTGTTCCGGCTTGTGGTGGGTGCTCTCGACGTTCAGGTAGAGATACCTGCTATCCTTCGGCGGATGAGATGAGAGGGACTGCTATCGGAGTGACTCTAGCAGTCGGGGCGGGCGTTTCGGATCGGCGTTCCGCGCGTTCCTGCCACGAGCGATTGCGACTTGTCTTTGTCGACGCTCGATCCGAGTTCTCTGGGGCTCCCTGGCTTGGGAATGCAGACCGCGATAGGAGAAACAACGAGCTCGACATCGAAGGCAGCGTGCGAGGGGAGCATGACGGTGGAAGTCACATGCAGAGAAGGCGGGGCGCGCGTCGACCCAGGGCCATCGCCGCTACTTGGCACTCAGCCTCCGTTCCTCCTCGACCCTCACGTCCACATCCCCGCCGCCCTTGACAGTAGCAATGGGCGATTCTGCGACGTTGACCTCTGTGCTCGAGTCCCAGACTACGCTTCTTCAAGAAGCCGCGCTCGCGCTCCCCCATTCGTTCTCGCAGTGCACCTACTCGCTCGGACACATCCGCCAGGCCGTTTACCTCTGTCTTACCTGCGCTCGCGCGTCCCCCTCATCTACACCTCGTGGAATATGCTCAGCGTGCTCCATTGCATGCCATACCGACCACGAGCAGCTCGAGCTCTTCCCGAAGCGCGGTTTCCGCTGCGACTGCCCGACGCGTGCCCTCGCGCATGCATGCACTTTGCACACCGCTCTCGAAGAGCCCAATGAGACGAACGTATACGGGAGCAACTTTCAAGGCGTGTTCTGTCGGTGCGGACGCCCGTACGATGCGGAGAAGGAGCGGGAGACGATGATCCAGTGTCTTGCCTGTGAGGTGCGTCTCCGTGTTCGTCGCGATATCCGTGCTCACCCTTGTCTTACACGCGTCATAGGATTGGTTCCATGAATCATGTCTGAACCTCCGCGAGCGCCCGTTATCGCGCGAGCCTACCCCCGCCGCGGAACCCGCAGGAGATGACGGCGCGTCGGACGCGTCGTCGTCGGGACTACCCCCGCCGCTCATCCGTGCGGATGACTATGACGTCCTTGTATGCGGGGCGTGTGTACGCGGGATCGACGCTCTGCGACGACTGGCGGGCACCCCGGGGGCCATGATGGTTGTGCGTTCTTCCGAAACCGAACCATGGCAAGTCGTCGGGCAGGAAGACACGAAAGAGGCTGCGTCGGTCGATATCGAGAGCAAGGATGAGAAGCCTACAGAAGATGTCTCGAATGTTCCCGCCGCGGGAGAGAAACGCGAGCGGTCACCTACGAAGGAGGGGGAACCTCAAGCGAAGAGGGCGCGGGTATCTGCAGAGGCGGAGACCCCTCCGCCATGCTTGGCCCCTCCTCAGGACCCTAGGATATCCCGTCTACTGTCCGATTCACAGCCGAACACATCTAACGATGACGCGCCAGCGTCCTTACCTGGGAGTGCTGAGGAATACATGGGGTGCGGAGACGTCTTTCTCACCGAAGGGTGGAGAGACCGGTGGTGTCATTGTAAGAGTGTGAGTGTCTTGGGTTTTCGTTTGGGAGATGTGCTAACAAATCATTCAGTGTCATCCATCGCTACAATCCCACCCGTTCCTGTTGGAGGAGGAAGAAACATACGAACCCCCGGAAGATCCGGATTCCGGTGCGCTCTGAACGCAGTGTTCTCTGCTCCGAAGCTAATCTGTATTTGTCTTAGGTCTGTCGCTCGAAGAGCTCGGAATGCGCGCGCTGCAGCGCCTTCCCCGCGAGAAAGCGCTAAATGGTATCATGGAGTTTAACGCCATGCGGTGCGTGCACTTTCTGAATACAGGCCAAGTCGTACGCTGAACAGAGTCCAACAGCGACGACCTCATGAAACACCTTCGCCCATTTGCAGAGAATGGCGAGGAGGTGAAGGAGGCGGATATCAGGGCCTTCTTCGACGCGCGGATCCAGCAAATCCGGTCGAAGCGACAGTGACTCCCGCAAGCCCGTCCGATCCTGTATACTCGTGCCAAGTCCCCTGTACTGTAGAAGGCTATTGCAACGCACTTTTTCCCGGCGCCTCCTGCCCTGCGCGAAGGTCAACCGCCCGCTGCGACCAGTGCGGAAGTTCGGGTGCTTGGTGTCTCTATTTACGACCCGCGTCCATGGACGAGACCCCGTATACGGCACGCCGGAACGGGTCGGGTCCCCCGATGTCTCCTGAAATGCCGTACTCGCCCCTGGGCTCTGGCCACAAGCGTGCGCTCGTCGTCGTCCCGGCCAGGCCAACAGCGAGCAAGCCCCTGGGCCCATCCTCGCCGGCATGGAGCATGTATGCTGCCGACGCGGAAGCGCTGCGCGCGAAGGAGGCCCGAGCGCGCGAAAGTGGCACAACACGCGGATGTCACGGGACCGCAGGGTGCACGTGACAGGACTTGTTGATCGTGAATAGGTGGAGGGTTCAGTTGCAGCCACGACCAGTCGCATCTTGTCCCCCGACCGCTACCATCCCCTCCCTTTCCTCCCCCGCCCCCCGCTCGCCATCCGCAATGCCCCGAAAGGCCGCTCCCTCTGCCGACGCTGGTGAACCCCGCCGGTCCTCCCGCATTAAGGACCTGCCCAAGCCCGTCGAGCCTGCTCCAAAGAAGGCCCCCGCCAAGCCGCGCTCCAAGAAGGAGAAGGCACCCGCCGCCGACGGCGAAGAGAAACCTAAGTCAACCAAGGGCCGCAAGCGTGCCGCACCTGAGAAGGATGCCGAAGACGCCGTGAACGGCGACGAGCCGCCGGCAAAGAAGGTACTACCATCCATCCTCCTCATGTTCCACGCCGCTGACCCTAAATCGCGTAGGCGAAGCCCGCCTCGAAGGCTGCCGCTAAGCCTGCAAGCAAGGCCGCATCCAAGCCCGCGTCCAAGGCGTCGCGTGCAGGCTCCGCGAAGCCCGCATCGCGGGCACCCAGTGCTAAGCCGGCGTCGCGCGCGTCGGCGAAGCCCCCATCAGCAGCTGCGAAGAAACCTGCTTCGCGCGCGGGGTCCAAGAAGCCCGCATCCAAGGTACAACGTCACGCAATCCTCGCGGACGACTCCGGAGTGCTTATCGAGCCCCCTAGGTTGGCGCCGCCGAGAAAGAGAATGACGCTGCTCCCGCGCCTGAGACCATCGCTGAGGAGCCCGAGGCGGAGGAAGCCGCTGAAGCTGCCAACGAGGATGGCAAAGACGCGGACGCGTGATAGTTCCGGTAAGTCGCATGCAAATTTTACTTGTACCGTGCACTTACTCATGACGTGGCCCGAAGACGCGAACAACGCCCTATGGGCAATTATGCAATTCCTTACACCTCTCGTCTCCTGCTGTCGCCGCCTCGCTTTTTATCTCTTCTATTTAAACTACCCGCCCCGACCGGAACCCTACCACCCCTGCGATCCCACTCGATCCCCTCCCCTCCTGATCTCTCTCCCTGGAGTTCCGCGGACTTTTCTCTGCCCCTCGCGCTGCCGGGCTCGGTCGGTGCGGTGGCGCCTGTACATACGTCTTCCCGCGTCCTGTACTCTTCTTTCCCGGCTTTCTCTGCGTCTGTGCGTCGTCTTGTCGTCGAATGCTGGTCTTTACTGCTTTCCTTCGGCTCGTTTGCATGTACTGGCGCTGTTAGATTACTAGTGTTGTTTTACTTTTCTGTGTGTACGAATGAAGCAGTTTCCCTAATCTCGAGCCATCGTCCGCGCATGTTCAGCCCCCGATGAGACACTCTGCCTGGTGAGCACGCCACTGACGAAGGGCAATGCGTTGCATGGACCTGGGCAAATCAACAGTCTTGAATCTTTGGGCTGTCCTTGTATCGACATACAAAACTTGGCAATGCTCGACCATCGTGGTGCGATTGAATGACATCATTGGATCTTGTTGGATCTAATTAATAACAGCGTGCGGGTTCATGAGATGTACAAATACAACATGCTAGAGAGCCGTGGCGTAATCGTAAAGAGATGGAAAACAGTACATGCTACGAAAACAGGGATGCAGAGCGATGATTCAGATGCAGTGGCACACATGGTCAAATGTCCGTCGTCTACACGAGCCGTCTACCAGTTGTTGAGCAGCGTCTGGGCGACCTCCTGCAACGAGAGATACATCAGATCAAATCTCAACAAGACGCCAACAGGAATGAAAGACGCACCTTCAAACGACCCATATTATGCGCCAGCGCGACGTTCACAATCGTCCTTAGCCGCCGCTTCACCTCCGCCTTGTTCATCGTGAGCTGGTAGTTGCCCGAGCACCCACAGTGCTTCGCGACGTTGTCCGACCGCAGCTGCGCGCACCGCGAGCAGCGCAGGTCCTGCTGCGCGAAGCGCCGCTCGGCGTCGCCCACCATGCGCACGAGCGCGAACTCGATCGCCGTGCGGTCGTACTCGCAGTCGCAGCGCGCGCACAGCCAGCGCGCCCCCGCCGCCGGGTCGCGCGCGGACGGCAGCAGCGCGGGGTCCCGGCAGAAGTCGAAGTCCTTCATCGCGTCGCAGTGCTGGCACGGCACACTCGCGAGCTTGAGCGGCTCGCACGGGTTTTGGAAGGAGGCCTCGGGCGCGAACTCGCGCACGCCGACGAGCTCGAGGAGAGAGCGCTTGAGGAGTCCGACCTCGAGCGTGTGCTCCTTCGCGAGAGCGAACACCGCGCATGCAAACTTGGCGAACTCGAGCCCCGGGTTGGTGAGATGGAGGTGAGAGCCTGGTAAGACGGGGAAGTCCCACTGCACGAGTGCACTAGGGTCTTCGCTGGTGAGTGCGTCGCGGTGTCGGTCGAGGACTGCGCCGAGCATTCGCAGGGTGCGTCGGATGAGCTTGCGCTGGACAAACTCGCGGCAGGCGGAGATCTCGTTGGCCTTGGTCACGTCCAGCTGTGTTGCGTCTGGGGCCGCGTTTTGAAGCGCGCGTAGAGGTACGCGGGTGGCTCCCTTGCACTTCTGCGAGGTGCGGAAGAACTCGACGAGGAAGTAGCGCACGAGGGCGCGGAAGTCGGATTGGATGGCGGGGGGAAGGAAGGACTGGATGTTCCAGCGCATCTCGATAGCGAGCTCCTCTGGGGGTTCGATGGCAAGCGGGTTCTCGCAGACAACCGCGCCGTAGTTGGCCTCATCCATGAATATGAGAAAGTCGTAGAAACGTTCTGTGTGGAGGTAGACGTGCTGGAAGAGCTCGTGGGAGGTGACTGCGGTGGTAATGTACGTCGCGTAAGCATGTGCAGTTCCGGGTGGTTTGGAAGTGACGAGGAGAATGCGGCTGAGGTCGGCGTAGACAACATGGGATCCGAGGCGCTTGAACTCCGCGAGCATTTGGATAAACGTCTTGCGCATGAGTCCGTGGATGAAGCGATGTATGCTGGTGTCGTACATGTGCGACGCCGTCGAGCTGATCCATCGCCAGAAGTGGTCGAGCACGGTAGTCGCCGGGCTCTGGAAGTTGCCCTGGATCTTGTCCAGCATCCACGTCTTCACGAGCGACTTGAGGATACTGAACGCTAGCGGTGACACATTGGACTCGCCCAATGTGAGGTCTTGCATAGCGTCGCCCTTGGAGTATTCGTCTAGGGTGCGTGACGCGTCGAAGGCCGTCGCGCCACCGCTACCTTCGAGTTCATTGACGATGACGGAGTGCAGCACAGCGTCCACCGCGAGGTTGCGGACTGTGATCTCCAAGCAGACGTTGGAGTAGCACCCGGGAGATGTGAACTCGGTCTTGGCCAGCTCCTCCTGCGGACGGTTGTCCTCCTCGATACCACCGAGGTCCGGTCGATCGCCAGGCGACCACCACAGCACGACGTCCTGGCTCATGAGCCTCCGCGCGAATTCGACATCCGCCAGCAGCAGCGGCTTGTCGCCTTCGATATGGCCGACGGGAATGTCGTAGTAATCGGCCTGTGCCATAGCCGTGTCCAGCCATTTCCCGAGAGACAGGTAACGGCTGACTAGCTTCTGCGCGACGCTTGTCTGCCACGGGAAGACATCCAGTGAGTGGGCGGATTTGGTCTTGTTCATCGACAGCACGGGGAACTTCGACAGCTTGGGTGTATGCAGGTCGAAGTAGCTCTGCTCCTTGCTCGAGGATACGACCACGATGAAAGAGCGGTTCTCGACGAGTCCTAGCTCGCGAGAAATCGCCTTGAGTGCGGTCACATCGTTGCCGTGATAGGTCGAGGTGAACTGCAGATCCTCGGGGTACGTGTAGGAGATATACGGGCCTGTCTTGGACTGGCCAAGGAGTTTCTCGTACATCTCGCTGAGTCGGGGGATCGGCTGCCGGCGAGTGGCGGGGTCGACGATGTGGAGCTTCACGCCCTCGCCTGGAATGAAGAGCGCGAAGACGTGGACGGGGGCATTGTTGGAGCAGGCGTGGTAGAGGAAGATGTACTTCCCGTCGGCGCCTTCGTCGAGGTACTTCCTCTTCGATTCCGAGGGCTTGGAACGGCTCAGCTGTTGTAAGTCGAACCCAGTGGTCTCTGCGCGATTCAAGGTCATGGTCTTGTCCTCATTGAAGCATGTCTTCCCCAGCTTCAGGATCGAGCGCATGACGAGCGGCAGCTAGAGTCTGTTTGAGCAGGCTTGGTCTAGGTCACACAAGATATAACAGCTCACCTGAAATTCATATACACCGTCAACGTTAGGGTCATTGGTGATGTCGATGAAGTGCTCCTGGCCGTCCACGTAGAGGTCTTCCCGCACGGTGATCTTGTACAGGTTGACACACTGGCGATCGCGAGGCAAGCTCCGCACGACCTTCTCGCACTGGTACATCTCGTGGTTGAACTGGTCCTCCTTCGGAGGCGTCCGCAGATGCATGTAAAACTCGCGAGGAATGCGAAGGGGTACCGCAGAGAGCGTCCCGTCCACCGAGAGCCACAGCGTGAACCGACCTGGGGTCCTGTTCGGGCGGATCTGGACAATGTCCCAGTGCGTGCTCTGCTTCGTCCGGACGCCGCGGAACATGGAGGGCATGACGGTCCCGTCACCAGAGATATCCCCTCGCCTGTGGCTCCAGCGCCGCTTCATGACCTTAAGCCACTTGCTGTAGCTCTTGTGCACATCTGGCAGAGGCTCCGCGAGTAGCTTATCCGCAGGGGTCTCCTCTGGGGTCTCCTGCCTCCGTTGTGACTTGCGGTACACCGTCGCAAGACGCGGAGCCGAATCCTGCGTGCGCTGCGTCATCGTGTCCTCGATATCCATGCTGTCGCTCGCCACAGGCTTGGGGGCCGCCTTGAAGAAGTCCGTGACCTTGTGCTGGTGGAACTTGTCGTCCAGCGCCGCGACGCGGCGGAAGAGCCAGTCCGGGTGGCGGATGCGCGGCACGGGGTTCGTGACCTTCTGCATCGCGGCGGGGATGGTGATGAGCTTCTGGATGACGGAGCCGAGCCGTTCGATGTAGTAGTCCCAGTCGAGGATCGAGCGCAGCTCGAAGTTCGTCAGGCTGTTGTCCTTGAGCCACTTGCGGAGGTACGTCCGCTTCACGCTCTCCTCGGCCGAGAAGATCGCGACGGGGACGGCGCGCTCGGTGACGGGCGCGCCCATCGGCTTCGAGGAGATGATGAACTTGCACGCGAGGCCCTTGTCCTTGACCATCTGGTCCCCGAGGAACTCTGCGAGGCGGCGCGCGGTGCTGATCGACGTCGACTTCTGTCCGCCGTACTCGGCGAGCGTCTTGGACATGCTGCGGTTCTCGGCGATGAGCTCGACCAGCTCTTCATCCGACAGGTCGTCCGCGTGGCTGAAGAGCACGTCGAGCCAGCGGTCCGCAACTTGCGCGACCGCGGCGTAGCACTCGTCCAGCGTCGACCCGAGCAGGAACTTCTCGAAGATTTGGCTCTGGAAGATCTTGATGAGCTGCAGCTCGCCGCGCCGCTTGACCTCGAAGCCCTTCAGCTCGGCGAGCGAGCCGTCGTCGTTGAAGACCGCGTACCGCTTCTTCAGCAGCTTGTCCTCCTCCTTCGACGACGGGAGGATCATCGCCTTGTACGGCCCGTCGAGCTCGAAGAAGATCGAGTTCTCGCTGTGCACCATATACTCGCCCGCCTCGGGGTCGAGCTCGTGGTACTGGTGGTTCGTAAACTCCGCGTGGACGAGGTGATTGAGCATCGTGCACGGGTACGAGAACGCAAGCGCCTTCCCGTTCGCGAGCTTGAACTTGAAGTTCTCCGGGAACACCCCGGGCAGCATGCACCAGATCCCGTCCGTGTCGAGCTCGAGCGGGCGGCCGATCTGCTCGACAAGCTGGCGCGCCATCTGGATGATCTTCGCGCCGGTGAGGCAGGTGATGCCCGCCATCTCCATCGAGTGCCAGCGCGCGCCCTTGCGCATGACGTACCCGTAGAACGAGTTCAGGATGCACTTGTGCGCGAGCTGCAGCGAGTCGTACAGCACGATCATCTTCTTCGCCTCGTCGACCTCTGCGATCGAGCGCTGCTCCCCGACCACGACGTCCAGGTTCTTCTTCCACGTCTTGTGCAGGCCCTTGTACTCGTACCGCCGGTCGCGGAACCGCCGCACGGTGTCGATGTAGAACGGGTTCTCGCGCTGGCAGATGATCGCCTCCCGGGTCTCGATCTTTGTGTCCTTGATCTTCTTGTACACCCGCCGCGAGTAGTCGCCCAGTCGTTTGTGCAGGAGCGCAGTCTGCTCGGCCTGGGGCAGGTCATTGAACTTCCGCTGTGGACCGCCTGGCTTCTTGGGCGGGAAGCTCTCCTGGTTGAGCGCGTGTTTGATCATGTTGAACTCGTCTCGCCGCGCGGGGAAGAACTCGCCACGCCACGCCCATTGCAGCTTGCGGTCGCACTCCTTCCCAGGGCGGTTGAAGTCGCAGACCGCACAAGTCGCCTCGTTGACGACTGAATCCGGCTGGAGCCGATTGGACAACATGATGTTCGGATACATTGCGGCGACATCCAAGTGGTAGATGAGCGGTTGGTCCATGCGTTGCGGGTTGTCTCGCATCACTTCGAGTTTCGCTTGGACCGCCGCTTTCACCTCGTCGTAGTTCGTGACAGCCTCCAGCGAGGACTTAGACTCTTCGACGATGCAGAAGGTCAATGCGGCATCAAGGTCGTCGATAAGCTACCAGAACATCAGGTGAGTGCTTGTCAGGTTATCGTGTCGAGATCCATACCTTCTGTACGGCAGATGGCTCGATCTTGAAGTGGGTCTCAATGTCGCTCCGGAATACGCCAGCCTCCAGCGCCTCGACGTGACCACCGACGTAGGTCTCCGACGCGAGAAGATGCCCGTCGTACATGTTCCCGTGGGACTCTTCGTGTCTGTTGGGCATGATGATCTGACCTCGGAAGGCTTCCACCTGTGAAAGAAGGGCTCAGTTGAATAATTCAGGACAGTGCAATGTGGGAGACTTACCATGAGGAGCGTCTCGCACAGAGTGCCCGTTCCCTTGCGCAACACCTCGTCCGGGCAAAGCGGGATAATGTTACACAGGGAGAAAATGAAGGGGTGCAGGTACTTCATGTAAAGGTAGTACGTCGCAACTGCATCGGAGACGGAGTACTGAGCGAGAATCTGCGGATGCTCGATGGCGTATCTAGAGGTGCATCAGCAACGTGTAGAGCGCATCGCCAAAAGCAACGTACGGCGTCATCAACTCGGGGTCGAGTTCAATGGGGTTGTAACCCAGCTTCGCAGTCGTTACAGCCTTCAATCCCTGACTCCCTTGCGGCAGGTACGAGTCGCGCTTGACCCAGCGGAAGCAGTCCATGTGAACACATGAACGACACTTGTACTCGTCTTCGGAATCTATGGCGAACCCGATCTCGAGGAACATGTCGATCCCGTGCACCTTCGCGCGCGCTGCCACGAAGGGGAAATCGAAGAAGTCTCCGTTGAACGTCGCCATGACCGTAGGCTTGACGTCCTGGATGTGAGAGAACCACCGCCGGATGACTGCAGCCTGTTACTGGTAAGTGTATTGTTCGTATGCCACGAGTGTCAACTCGACAAACCTCGTCTGGCTCGTTGAAGACCGTGAAAGGCCCCTCATAGCCTTCCTTCGGGGTGTACTCGAAGTCGTCAATATCCTCGCTGACGATTTCGCGGTTGGTGATGAGGAAGCCCTGCCCGTCGATCATGTACGAAATCATCATGACCTGGTCGATTGCCTGGTCGGGGAACTTGAGCGGCGCCTTCGTCGTCTCGATATCGTAGGCCATAACGACCGGGTCCGCACGTTTCACGCGCTCCGTGAGCAGCTTGAATCCCGGCTGCCCCGCGGTGAAGGACACGGCGTACCATAGACCGACACGTATATCGTTGTCCATGGCGACACGCAGGTAGTATGGGACGTCGTATTCACGAATGTCGATGATACCCTCCCGCGGGTCCTGATCGCGAACCCCGGTGCGTCTTGAGGAGCCTCCACCAACGCCTGCAGCCCATTCGCCCTCGAGTTCGATATTTGTCGCAGCAGCAGCAGTCGCGTTGACCACTTCCGCGTACGCGTCGACAGCGTCGAGTTTCGCGCTGTTAGCCAGAGCCAGGGGCATGATGTCTCTCCGTACGGTGAGAAGGTCCGACACATTCCGGAAGTGTAGCTGGAGATATAGACGAGTGTGACCCATAAGGTGGTTCGGCATTTGTAGGTCTTCTTTCCTCTCGCGGGTTATTCGACAAATGGCACCTTCGTACTTCTTCAGAAGCCATTCCTCAATCACTGTTTCCATGCCGCTCTGCGAGAATTGTCAGTAGACGGATATAGAGGATAGAGAAGGAGGCGTACCTTGCACGCGATGTAGAAGTAAGGCTCGTATTGCAGCGTGCATTTAAACATGCCGCCGTCGTCTTGAATGAAGTAGAAGTCGACGGCAGCTTTCCCGCCAGGCCAGTCGGCATCTTTCATCAATGTCTGCAATTGCGTTCAGACGCGACGCGACTCGGACGTGTCTGCACGGTGCTCACTGGATGCATGTTAATTAGCCACCCCTCTCGTAGTGGGCCCTCCTGGACACGGGCAAAGCCCAGCTTCTCGTCGACCTCATCGTTCGTCTTAACCTGCTCGAAGCGTTCCGTGAGCTGGTTTCCTTCCTCGTCGCGTAATGGTTGCGCGTCGCTGGGTACCCCTCCACCACCGCGACCGCGTCCTCGTCCTCGGCCTCGATACGAAGTGTTGCTGTTGCCTCTGAAGCCACGAGATCCGCCACGTCCTCCGCGTTTAAACGAGCCAGATGATCCCCGAGCCATGAAGAGAGACCGAGACGGGGAGATGGAGAACGAGAAGCGTGAAGGTGGAAGCTCCTCGGGCACCGCGCGCTTGCCAGAAAGTAGCTGTGACGCGTCGCGTCGCCTTGTGACTGACGCCAACAATCACAAACCGTCACACATTCCGCGGCGAGGCCCGGCGTCTACCGGACCTCCGCCAGCGCCCACTCCGCCTTGGAAGATGAAACCCATCGTCTCGTTATCTCTGGGATATCTAGTATGCTTGTACTTGGGGATTGGTATAAAGTACATATTCGACTGTCAGCTGCGCGCGGTGTTTAACTCCGGTAGATTATTATTATTTTTTTTTTTTTGCGGTGCAACATAGATCGGACTTTCAAAAGTACGTAGACTATGCCTAAATGCAGGTTTTGGAGGGAGTTACACCCTAGCACCGTACCGGAGGAAATGCGTTACGCACACAACTAATCAAGCTAGCTGTAGTGTGGGACTGCACGTCGCCAGTACGGCTCTCACCATCATCCGTGAGAGCCCCAGCATGACGGCCTACCCACTAAAACCCCCTTGCTATATATCCAATCATCAGGGAGGGCTTCTTCGTCATGCAGCACACCTCCCCATGTCTTGAGAACACGCTGCCGGGTCAGCTTCCGTTTTGCAGAAGCCGGCCGGGCTAGCGCCTTGTCCAGTTCCAGCCGCTGCTGGACCGCGTTTATCCACCTTCGTCGTATCTCCGCGACGGAGTGGTACTGTTCCGGGTCGCCTTCCCGGCCAATCACCCGTTCGCACCGGATTTTCCATACGAGGTGGCACGACTCCGTGAGGAGAATGCGTAGCAACCTCGTCCTCCCGACGGTGTTCCTTGGCTCGGACCCGGGCGCCGTCAGTGCGGGTGCCGCTAGAAGGGCGCCGAATGTGAGCCGCGGCACCACTACACCTTTCCTAGAGAGTACCTCGGTGGCGGCTCGCCAGATTTCAGACTGCCCCGGCGCGTCGCATTCGAGCAGGATATGCTCGAGCGACTCTGGGACGCCGCAGTGCATGCACTGCGCGCGGTGCTCGTAGCCAGGGATCTTGTCCCAGAACGCGCCGACCCGCAGCGCGCCGTGCATCGCCTTCCACCAGAAGTCGCGCAGCGTGCGGCGGACGTCTTCATGCCGTATCGCCTTCCACAGCGTTGCTGGGCGGAGCGCGATTGCCCAGTCCGCGGCGGCAGCGTCCACCGCCCGCCCCACGGTGAGCGCAGTTTGTTTTCGTTCAGGGCGCGCCCTCCACTGGTGGATACCTAGATACGCCAGCCGCTGCGTCAGTACGGGGAGCCGGACACCAGAAGCAAGATGCTTAGCCAGCGTCTGCGGCAGCGCGCAGTCCAGTTGCTCCCCCAACCGTGTCCCTTTCTCTGCCAGGGCGTCCGCCCCTTCATTCCCCTCGATCCCCGCGTGCCCCTTGACCCATTCAAGCGTGACAGGCGCGCCGCGCACGCGTAGCCGCGCAACCGCGCCCCGCACGCGGTCTGCGTTTGCGACAGCCAGCCAGCCCCGGTCTTCCCAGGCGTCGAGGTGCTTGGTGAGTCCGTCCACCACGAGTTTTGAGTCCGATTTGATCGCTAGCGGGGCGCCAGCGGGTGCGATTTCAGCAGCGAGTGCGACAGCATGGAGCTCGGCCGCGTTGTTCGTCTGTTCTGCTCCAGGCACGCGCGCCGCGGTGTTGCGCGCGTCGTCGAGACCGAACCAGACACCCGAGCCTGCAGCGGCCGTCCCCCCAGCCGTCGTCACGCACGACCCATCCGTGAACGCATGGGTCCACTCCAGGCTAGTACGCAGAGGAGGAGGAGGCGCTCCGAGTTCAGCGACAGAGGGAGGAGCGGGAGGGTCGTCGTGGCCGCAGGTGAAGACGCGCAGGGCGTTGGATAGAGGGAGGGCAGTGGCCCGTGGCAGTCCAAAAGGGGTACTGCCGCCCGTGAGTCCGGCCGCCCCGGGGGCGCCTCGCGTCGCAGCGGCCGGGCCGTCCGTTTTAGGCGAGATCGGGCCCGGCCTCCACTTCGGGGAGATCTGCCGCAGCATTGCATCTGCGAGCGTCGCGCAGCGCGGCGGATTGGCACAGCCGTGGGCCTCACGGTCTTCGCAGCAGTCGTCGCATCGGCAGCGAGCTCCAGAGGAGTGCAGCGCGGCCAGAGGGCCTGGCTGGGGGTATAGGCGGCGTGCTACCCGCAGGCAGTCCCCGACAGTGAGCACCCCGTGTCGCTCGCGCAGGCACTTAGCTGACGGCGAGTTTGTTTGCAGTCTGTTCGACACCAGTGCCGGATGAGCCCACGCCGGCAGCGCGGTTTTCAGACCTTCGGAGGCTTCATGTACAGATAGCCCAACCCCATACTTACGAGCCGCCCTCACCATCCTTGCCAGGTCCCGCGGGAGGCCCCCTTGCGGCTTAGTATTAACGTCCCAGGATTGGAAGAAGGTTGTCGTGGAGTCGCCAACGCCTCCCCTCCTAGGCTCTGCCTACGCCCACCAGAACTCGGCCCAGACGCCACAGCACCCTCGCAGCACCTCAGCATCCGCCTCCCTCCCCTTAGAGCGCCTCACACAGCGCCTCTTTTCCATCATCAACCTCGCCGGTCCGCCCCTGCCTAGCGCCCTTACGGGCGCCCTGCCTCCCGGTATCACCGGACTTCCATCATACTCCCTATGTCACTCCCTACTGTCGTGGAGTCGCCAGC
>NW_007360329.1:864566-866620 GCF_000271585.1 Trametes versicolor FP-101664 SS1
AGGATCTGTCGGGTACAGTAACACCCCAACGGTCTAGTGCAACACCGCCACCTCTCGCATCGCCGCAAGCCTGCCAGGCACAGTTACGCCCAGGCCTTAAAGCATCGCCACCGCCACCCCGCCAGTCGCATCGCAATCATCACCCACCACCCCTGCACCCGCTCCCAGTTTGCCAGGCCAAGTAGAGTGCCCAAACCACGAGTAACAATGCCCACGTGCGCCACTAAGCACCACCACGCCCACCGGCACCACCCTCTCCCCCTGGACACCCCATCCCCTGAGCATTGCCTGCTGCGCGCCGCCCCAGAAAGTACATCACCACCTGTCAACCACACAAACCACCCGTCGTAAGCACACCCCCTGGCCCAATCAGCGGCCTGGAACCAAGGAAGGGGGTCAGCAAAGCGCCCAATTTTTTTCGGGCACCGTCGCACCTCCCCAGCCGCCGCTCCCAGGGCCCTGGTGCCTTCGCCGATCTTGACCGCCATCTTGGCTACATCGGCTCAGGCATTAGATGCAAACCCGGGACGTGTTTGCAAAGGAAGGGGGTAAGGAACGGTATTGAACCTAAGCGAGGATATCGAGTAAAGTAAGGTGAAAGTGAAGCGAAACTAGCTAGGCTCCGTACGCCGACGCGAAGTAAGCTGAACTAAGCCAAGCTGAACAAGATAAGCAAGCGGAGCGAGCTTCACAGAGGCGAAGCTCCAAGCTAAGCCAAAGCGAAGTAAGCAAAGCAAGCGCTCCGAGCTAACCTCACCCCCCTGGTTGGAGTACAAATAGGGGTCAAATTTTTTCGGGCCTCGTAACCATTCGCGGACGAATGGGTTTAGGAAGGGGGTATTGTCGTGGAGTCGCCAGCACCTCCCCTCCTAGGCTCTGCCTACGCCCACCAGAACTCGGCCCAGACGCCACAGCACCCTCGCAGCACCTCAGCATCCGCCTCCCTCCCCTTAGAGCGCCTCACACAAGCGCCTCTTTCCATCATCAACCTCGCCGGTCCTCCCCTCCCTAGCGCCCTTACGGGCGCCCTGCCTCCCGGTATCACCGGGCTTCCATCATACTCCCTACGTCACCACAGTCATTACGATTACCATAGCACCCTGAAGGACGTCATAGGTATTAGTCTAGCTACAGGTCACCTGATCGTTGGTCACATGCTTCATACTCACCTTAGGTACCAAACACGTACAAATAGGTACCTGGTCTGTGCGCACCTGCTCCAGTATATAGGTAGAGTAGATCCTGCACCTGTTCCCCATCTCGACCTCTTAAGTCATTGGGGACAGGTAAGCACCTCTTGTACTAGATGGTCAAGTCAATATACTTAAGTCATTGGGGACAGCTTTGGCCTTCGTCGCCGGCCTCCTCCTTGGCCTCTTTCAGGCAAGTTCCCTGGCACGCCCCTGTTGCAACCCCAGACCTCTGTCGGGGTTCGCTGAAGGGTGCCTCTGCCCTGTAAGCCCCTCCCTCTCCTCTCTCGCCTCCTCCCATCGTCGTCCCCGCACGGACTCGGCGTGGGCCAGCACCACCTCCGTAAGCAGGTCGGTCCGCTGTCGTCCCTCGTCCCGGGCCTCCGCGACATTAGGTCGAGATCCTCACCGGCCCCTCCGTCCTCCTCGGACTGAGCCGGTCCCGCCTTCACCCGCCTTGCCCAGACCGCTGGCTTGGCACCACGCGCACCGCCACCGACCCCCCCTTAGTAAGCAGTTCTTGTAAAGTAAGCCTCGTATAGTCGCGTAGAGTACCCGCCGGTCCGGTGGCGCCCAAGAGACGGGCTAGGTCACACCGAGATAGCGGTCGGGGCTCAACCCCTGGCTGGACCCGTTGAGCTGAAAGGGGGTGACCCCTGAAGCGATTAGGTCCTTGCACGCCTAGACCACTGGCTTATAAACCAGGGGAACCTTCTAGGGTGTATAAGCTTGATTGGTCCCTCGCAAGAGGTGGGAAACCTAGTCTGAATCGAAGGAAGCCCCTGGAACGGTTGCCTGTCTGGCTCGTGCTTCAGGCAGGCACATAACACTGCAATAGGTCGAGGAGACTGAGCACGTGTTGGG
>NW_007360329.1:866640-882760 GCF_000271585.1 Trametes versicolor FP-101664 SS1
GTATTGTCGTGGAGTCGCCAGCACCTCCCCTCCTAGGCTCTGCCTACGCCCACCAGAACTCGGCCCAGACGCCACAGCACCCTCGCAGCACCTCAGCATCCGCCTCCCTCCCCTTAGAGCGCCTCACACAAGCGCCTCTTTCCATCATCAACCTCGCCGGTCCTCCCCTCCCTAGCGCCCTTACGGGCGCCCTGCCTCCCGGTATCACCGGGCTTCCATCATACTCCCTACGTCACCACAGTCATTACGATTACCATAGCACCCTGAAGGACGTCATAGGTATTAGTCTAGCTACAGGTCACCTGATCGTTGGTCACATGCTTCATACTCACCTTAGGTACCAAACACGTACAAATAGGTACCTGGTCTGTGCGCACCTGCTCCAGTATATAGGTAGAGTAGATCCTGCACCTGTTCCCCATCTCGACCTCTTAAGTCATTGGGGACAGGTAAGCACCTCTTGTACTAGATGGTCAAGTCAATATACTTAAGTCATTGGGGACAGCTTTGGCCTTCGTCGCCGGCCTCCTCCTTGGCCTCTTTCAGGCAAGTTCCCTGGCACGCCCCTGTTGCAACCCCAGACCTCTGTCGGGGTTCGCTGAAGGGTGCCTCTGCCCTGTAAGCCCCTCCCTCTCCTCTCTCGCCTCCTCCCATCGTCGTCCCCGCACGGACTCGGCGTGGGCCAGCACCACCTCCGTAAGCAGGTCGGTCCGCTGTCGTCCCTCGTCCCGGGCCTCCGCGACACCTACGTCACCACAGTCATTACAATTACTATAGCACCCTGAAGGACGTCATAGGTATTAGTCTAGCTACAGGTCACCTGATCGTTGGTCACATGCTTCATACTCACCCTAGGTACCAAACACGTACAAATAGATACCTGGTCTGTGCGCACCTGCTCCAGTATATAGGTAGAGTAGATCCTGCACCTGTTCCCCATCTCGACCTCTTAAGTCATTGGGGACAGGTAAGCACCTCTTGTACTAGATGGTCAAGTCAATATACTTAAGTCATTGGGGACAGCTTTGGCCTTCGTCGCCGGCCTCCTCCTTGGCCTCTTCCAGGCTAGTTCCCTGGCACGCCCCTGTCGCAACCCCAGACCTCTGTCGGGGTTCGCTGAAGGGTGCCTCTGCCCTGTAAGCCCCTCTCCCTCCTCTCTCACCTCCTCCCATCGTCGTCCCCGCACGGACTCGGCGTGGGCCAGCACCACCTCCGTAAGCAGGTCGGTCCGCTGTCGTCCCTCGTCCCGGGCCTCCGCGACAAAGGTGTTGACGCGCGCTCGGGGGTCGAGCTTTCTATCCGCCGCCTGTATGGCATTCGCAAGGAGAACATCCGCCAGGTATGCCCAGGTCGGGCGGGCGGGCGAGGTGTCCACGTACGCCTTCAGCCACATCAGGTCGATGGCGTCATTACGAGCGCGAACATCTAGTAGGTTTAGTCCCCCGCTCTCCAGAGGGTCCTGTAGGACGGCCATACTCACCGTCGGGCGCCCGCCATTTTTCCAGACAAACTCAGAGACCGCGCGCTCCAGCGTTTGCTCGACTGCCGGTGGCATCGTCTGCGCGCGCGCCAGGAATTGCGTGCAACCGCCGACTTCCATACCCACGATGAGCTTACGTCCGTACATGCTCGGGTTCCTAAGACCCCACCTCTCAAGATTACGGCGGATCGTATCCACCATGGGACCCCACACCGCTTCCTGGTCGACCTGGTTCCCTATCCACGCGCCGAGGACTCTGACCGGTTGCTTATCGGGCACGATTTTTACGCCACCTGGCAACGCGGGCCCGCCGACCGTGAGTTGCCGAGTCTGTACTACTCGTTCGCGATACGACTTACTCCCTACAGGGAGGACTTCAGTCTTATCGTCATTGAACTTCGCGCGCGAGGCCGCGCGCCATTTGCACAGAATCGCCATGAGGTCCTCAAAAGAGTCAGTTTCAGCGAGGAACGCGGTCGTGTCGTCGGCGAAGAGTGCTGACACTAGTTTTTCAGCTTTCCCCGGGACCGAGAAGCCTCGGATGGAGGAGGCACGTAGGGCGGCCGCCAGCGGTTCGATGGCGAGGTCGAACAGTAGACAGGATAGCGGGTCGCCCTGACGGACACCTCTAGTGATGGCAAACGAACGGCTCAGTGTGCCATTCACCATCACCGCGCTCGTCGCTGCTGAGTACAGGGCTCGCACAGTAGAGATGAACGACTCCGGGAAGTTCATGTGCCGGAGCGTGGCCCATAGGTAAGTATGATCAATTCGGTCATACGTCTTCTCTTGGTCCAAAGCGACAATAACACCGTTGTTTTCTTCCGCCTCAGCATATTCAACTAAGAGGGATGCCAGTTTAATATGGTTAAAGATACTTCGGCCTGGTACAAACCCCACCTGGTCAGGATGTATAACATCGGGTGCACACGCTGAAAGCTTGGCCGTGAGTGCTTTTGTCATTATTTTGTAGTCCGCGTTCAGAACCGTTATTGGCCGATAGTTTGTTATCTCTCTCGGGTCCTTCTTCTTGTATATGGGGCACACCCATCCTTCTGCAAACGGCGTTTCCGCAGCTACACCGTGCACTTCAATGTCGTTGAAGACCACCCTCATCATCCTCACAACGTCAAGAGCAGGTTTCCCACACGTCACCGCTGTCTCGTGCCACTGCATGTACGCCAGCCAGAATTCAGTGGGAATTCCGTCGCGTCCAGCCGCCTTGTGCCTGCCCGAGTGCTTCATCGCCATTCGGACATGTGCATCGGTCAGACGGGCAGCCATTGCTGCTTTCTGCGCTCCCGACAGGCGAGCCTCCTCGCATTCCAGGGCCTGCGCGATTACCTCGTCATGTTGAACGCCCACCGGCAGCGGGTCAGAGCGCTGTAGGTCGTCATAGAAGGTACGTGCGATTTCGCACATCTCCTTGGTGCTGTTCGCGTACCCCGCGCCTCCCCCGATACGGCGCATCTCGTACATAATACTGTCCGGCTTCGGCGGCGCATTCTGCCTTGTCCAGTATCTCCCGATTTTCTCTCCATTAGCCCAGTCTTTTGCATGCACAGCCATTCGGCGGTTTCCAAAGCGGTTCGCCTCCAGCCTTTGGACGTGCTCCTGTAGGAGCGCAACCGTCTCCGCGGCAGCCGCGTTCTCCTCTAACGACGGCACATCAGCACTCTGTAGGGCCTGCACCTGTTCTCGAAGGTGCGTTATTTTCTTGTCTAGTTTGGGGACCCATTCCTTGACTCGTTTCCGCGCCGCGTCCGCCAGCGACCTTTTGAAGTCGTCAAAGAGAAGCTGCGGGTTCTCAGTCTCCGTCCGCTCGCCCAAACAGGCCATTTTGGACGTTAGGTCCATTCCCATTCGTTTCATCGTTCCGACGAACTTTGCGTCATCCAGGAGCGAGAGGGGCGCGGACCAGCGCCCCTTCCCTACTACCGGTGCGTGATAATTTGCGATGGAGCATATAACTAACTGATGGTCGGACAGTCTGCCTGGGCCAACGGCCAGCCAGTCCGCCACCTTCGGGATAATGGACTGCTTCACATAAATACGGTCCAGTCTCGACTGCCGCTCACCCCCCGCCTGCCTAAAGGTGAAGAGACGTTCGGTCGGGTGTGCGCCCCGCCATGAGTCGTGCGCATTTATACACTTCAGCATCCGGGCGAGAGCCTCAGTGGCACTCGCCGGGTCCGAGTGCGCCGGGTACCGGTCAAGGGCACTCTCGACGACATTGAAGTCACCCAGCACAACGTCAGGCTTCATGCAGCCACGTTCTGTCCAGGAGGCACGCAGGTCCGTCCAAAATTTCTCGTTTTCCGCGACGGCATTCGGTGCGTACACATTTAGCAGCGTAATTGATTTACTCGCCGACCACGGGTACTCAATCTGCATCGCCCGCCCAGGGACTACTTCTCGTATAACACATTTTCGTCCTGCTAGCCGTCGCTTGTTAACAACAAGGGCCACGCCGCGGGCCCCCGTGCTATTCTCCGGGTCTGGGGAACAGTGTATCTCAAGGGACGTTGCAAACAAGGCGTTCAGGGCCTCCAGGCGTTCGTCCGACAGGTGGGCCTCTTGGATAGCTAGGATAGCCAGATTTTGGTCGCGTACGACTTGATTTATATACATCCACTTATCAGAGGCACCCCCCGGGGCCGCCGCACCGAAACCTTTTATGTTCAAGGTTCCAATTCGCAGGCGCGCCGTGGTACGCGTCCTCGGGCGGCCGCCAGAGGTGCCGGGTTGTTCCAAGTTGCGTGGCTCGCGGACAGCGAGCCGCCTACTACCAATCTCGTCCAGTCGGTCACTCATCCCTGCGGCAGCAGGCAAGACGCAGTTCTGTCGCGACTGAGCGAGGCGCAAGGAGCCAGTATCCGTTTGATGGGCCGGAAGTGTGTGGGTTGTAAAGTTTGTGTGGTTCGCAGTCGGAGTAGCCCGCCGGGGGTTCGACCATTTCACCCTGGCGGCGATGGTTATGCCCACCATCCGGGCGGCAGGCGCAGTAAGTTGAGGCTTACTGCGTACGTGAGCAGCGCTGCCAGCCTAAATAGGCCGCTGCTGGCCAATGCGGCATTCCGTCCTCAAACGGTAAATCAGCCTCCGGATGAGACAACCAAGCGTGTATTTATGAGATGAGATATTAGTGCTAATAGGAAAGTTCTGAGGGGAGGGGGCGCGACAGTTGCGGCGGTGGTGAGATACATGTGCAGAGGCCATAGGCGGGCGGAGAGCGGGAGGGCGGGCGCGAGGGCACAAGGGCCGTGCACACGCGCGCGCGCACTCGTACACGTCAGGCCTCGCACTGCGGCCGGGCGGAGAGAGGAGACAGGGGAGGGGGGGGAGGGGGTGCGCCCGCTCGACGCGTGCGCCATCCTTCCCCGAGTGCGTACGCGTCCTACATGTACGGTTCACGGTCGTAGTGGTTACCGTCATATCCGTCGCGCCCGCGCTTGCCGCCATTCCCTTTGCCTCCACCATTTCCGCCGCCATTCCCGCCGCCGTTACCGTTGCCATTACCAACCCCACGGCGCCCATTGCCTTGGCGGCCTCCGCCGCCGCCTCCACGGTTTGAGTTGGACGAGCCGCGCCCACGCATCGACCTGTTAAAGGTGGACGGTCCCGCTACGTCGCCCTGCGCTGTGAGACTGCTGGGGCCAAGGTCCGTGGTGTCGCGCGCGGGCTGCGGGCGAGGGCGCGGGCGTGGCGGGGGCGCGTTCCACCCCGGGAGGAGGGGCAGTGGGCAGAGCTCAGTGGAGTGGGCGGCGCTGTGGCACCCCGCGCAGAGTGCCAGTTGCGCGACAGTCGCAATCTGGTCACCAAAACGGAAGGAGGCGCGGCGGACGGTGTCGCGCCACTCGCGCCAGTCGCTGACGGTCGCCGCGGGAGAGTCGCAGTACACCGCCGCCACCAGACTGTTGTCGTCGAGGGTGGTCACATGGACCCGAAGCGAGCTTAGGATGATGTTTGCGGCTTCTTCAGTGCCCATCCCGTTGAACCGAGAGTTTCCCCGAGCAAAGCGCAGGAGGGTCGGGAGGATGGAGGGTCCGTTGAAGGCCTCCCAGACCATCCTCGCGACGTCCAGTTCGGGGTCCTGGGTGAGGTCGACAAGCCGACACAGGAAGTTGGGAAGCGTGATGGCGCGCCGATAGGCCAGGAGCGTGAGGAAGGTAGACGACCATACCCTCTGGTTCACCACCGCGTCGACGACATGCTCGGGGACGCCAGTGAGGGTGAAGGTCGACGGGCTGCTCCGGCGATGCGCGGGGTGTGCCGCCACTGGCTCGATGACGCGAAAGCCCGTCGTGCGTGTCATCGCCGAGAAAGCAGCAGTCACGCCGTCCGTGAGCGTCCGGATCAGCCGCGGGCTGGGGTGACGGATGCCGTAGATCTCCACGAATAGAGTGGTTCGCCCGTTCTCCCGCCAGATATCCGCCACGCGCCCGCTCGCCATGCCATGGATCAGATGTTCGGGGTCGGGGAAGTCGTGCGGCCCGAACCCTCCATCTGGGGCTGGGGTAAACACGAAACCTTGCGGCGAGTACGCCTGCAGGGTTGCCATCTGCGCGATATACGTGTGAGTCCGCCTTGCTGTCGTAGCTGGGGGCGCGGAGGACGTGGAGGGCAGCTGCCCGCTGCTGTGCTCGGGGTGGATCTGCGACGGGACCAGGCCGGCTTCAGGCGGCGCCTCCTCAGTCACCGCAGGAAGGTCAAAAGAGACGTCTCGAGGCATCTCAAAGGACATCGGCTCCCTGTAGTTTGGCGGGCGGTGGCTCATGTTGCTGGGGCAGAAGGGGTCGACCAGCGGCGGCGGGCGAGGAGTGTCGTTCCTCGTGCTTGTGGACGGCGCGCTCCAGCTCCGGTCGTCCCAGCCACCCGTCCAGGGCGTCCTCGACGAGCTCGCCTGCTGAGACGCCGTCCCAGAACGCGCGGCGGCCGCCACCGTTGCAGAACGCTGCGGCGGTCCTGCCGTGGTTCGCGCGAGTATGGTGGGGCAGAGCTGCATCCCGGTGCCCGAGCGAGCGCGCGGCGTGGGTGTCGCCGAGAAACTAGGAACCTGGGGAAGGAAGGGAGGAGGCGGGTCGACGTTCATCGGCACATGCGGCGTTCGACCCGCCTGCGGGGACGGCTGGGAAAGGGGGAGCGACTTCCTGGTCCTGGCCGGCCTCGCCATGCCATATCCTAAGCGTGAGATCGGCTGGCGCGGCTGGGTGGATGGCGGTGGCACTAGGGAGGTCCGGCTAGGCGAGGGCGGCGGGAGGCGTCCATACTCTTCTCTATCCTTGGCAATAAGAGCCCGCGCCGTCGTGATCGTCGCCGGGTATGGTGTCGGCGGGTTCGGGATTTCTCCAGGCAGTGCGCGGCCGTAAAAGACGACGGCCTCCTCGCATTCCGGCGACGGGGTGTGGATGCGCGCGCGTTTGCGCTTGCGCTGCTCGTAGTCGGGTACTTGACCAGGGAGCGGTTGCCCATCACGGCCGATGCCATCAGTAATGTAATCGTCATACTGCGCGCCGCTCATGATGCCCTCCGCTATCCCGCAGCTTAAGTCTTCAGCACACACGTAGCGGGTGCCGTGAACTTCGAAGCCTTCTGGGAAAGCCGGGAGCGGGGGGGAAGGCGGGGAGGAAGGAGTGGACGTCGCCACCGGGGACATGCGCGGGCTCGGCGGACCTGGCGGCCCTCTACCTTTCCCCTTATCCTTCGGCCCGTCCTTAGCACCTTCGCTTGACTTCGCCTCAGCGTTAGGCAGCCCTGGCGCCTCGCTGGCCGCGCTCTGCGGGTTGTTAGCACAGGTTCATGGGCCCCGGCACATGTTGGCTTACAGGTGTGCGGCTAAGGCCTCCATCGCCGCTGTGGTTTGCGAGCCTCATTCCTGTCTGCGTGCCGGGTCCAGCCGCGCCCTCCGGCGTGACGCCTGGGCCCTGTAGCATCGTTAGGCCGTGGTAGCGGTAGCTTGTGGGGCATGGGTCTCCGTACCATCAGTGTGCATCCGGCAGCGTTAGCACCGCGAGGTGGGCCCGGGGCATGCACCTGCATGTTTACCATGCGCGGGCTCGTGGGAGGAGAGGACGCCACAAGGGCGTAGGACCTGGGGGGCGGAGTCGAGTGAAGGGGGCCACCAGCCGGAGCTCCACCAGCGAGGGAACCCGCCGTCGTCGTCGTCAGCGATATGCTCGTGTCTGTCGGGGTCGTAGGGCGGGACGTAGGGGCCGCGCGACGGGATGGCATCTGAGCAATAGTCGATCAGAGGAGTCGGGGAGTAGAGAGAGCTGGGTTGTGCACCGGAGGCGACGCTGCACCACGGCGTTCGACCCCCTCCTTTATACTCCCTCCGCTGGCCCCCCGATGCTCCTCCCTCTTCGTGGCAGGCGTGCTGTCTGCTTTCGCCCGCCTTCGCGATTATGTTTCTGGCCGTCATTCAGCACGGACGCGATTGGGCGCGCGGAGACTCGGCGTCGCTCGCCAGTTCAGCACGTCTACGGCTATCCGCATACTCAGCGCTGCGAGTCTAGAGTCGTCAGGAGTCATACTCAGTTTTGGACAACTTAACATCTCGACAGTCCCGGTAGCATCGTAGCTCCAAAAGAGGATACCGCTACGAGCTGTGTCGCGCGTACTGCGGCCGGCCGCGAGCTTATTTTTTAGCGAGTGACTAACACAGTCGTCAGCCATACTGCTCCTTCGCGGTCATGTTCGATGCATTGTCGACCAGTCAAGACATACATACGCGCGTTCTACATCCAGTAGTCAGAGCCAGTGGGGGAGAGCGAGCGGGCCCCAGGGGTGTGGCGGTCGGTCAGCGACGACGGGAAACTTTCGTATAGGCCCTCCTGCTCGTTGGCGTACTCCGCGCTCAGCTCCCACGCCTCGTACCCCTCGGCTGTGCCTCGTGTCTCCTGCATGCCAGCGCTTCCCCTCCTTCCTTCGCCTCCAGCCCGCCTAGCCACCTCGCGTTCACCCGCCCGCCGAGAGTCAGCGGCATAGTGGGGCCGGGCCTGTCATGCTTGTTTAGTAAAGGCATGCGCGCGTCTTCTGCACAACGTACGTTTTTCACCGCCCCGTGCAGCTTGGGGATATCGGGGAGCTCGGGGACCCCGGCCCCAGAGGGACCCCGGAGGTCTCGGCCCGCCGTCAGCCCGGGCAGCCACGGGGCTACTATACGTGCGCG
The DNA here is from genome assembly GCF_000271585.1 of Trametes versicolor FP-101664 SS1. Classification (NCBI taxonomy): domain Eukaryota; kingdom Fungi; phylum Basidiomycota; class Agaricomycetes; order Polyporales; family Polyporaceae; genus Trametes; species Trametes versicolor. The sequence goes on from NW_007360329.1 coordinate 875,292, forward strand.
CCGGATCGGCGCCTCTTCATTGTGGTTCTCAACCTCGAACTCCACCACCCTTCGGTCTTGGGACTTGACACCAACTACTGTGCCCCAGATATCGAGGCGGAGGGCCGTGAAGGGGGCTCGGGTGGCGATGGGGAAGAAGGGGACCAGGTTCGGCGGGTCAAAGACGAGGAGGAGGCGAACGTTCGCCCCCATCTCGAGCGGGCGGGAGGGGCAGACCAGGAGCAGAAACAGCGCCTCTGAAGAGGTCTCTGGCGGCGCAACTTCAGGTTGCTCACAGACAAAGAGGGTGGTGTAGCTGAGAGCCATGGTGGGTGGATGTCGACAGCAGAATGGGGGAGGAGCTGAGTTTTATATGTAGCAGCAGATTTTTTCCAGAGGCGCACTTCGCTAACCTCTAGCGTGCTTAGGTGACACGCTAGCAGGCCACGGTGCCAGATCAAGGATTTTTTGTTGGGGAGCAGGTCATGGGAAGGGCATACCACCCGTCCCGCCCTAGGCGAGGGTCGAGACGCGTTCGCTTGTAGGCCCACTTATCATTTATACTGCCGCATGCCCACCTACATGCCTGCATTCACCCCCTTGCTCGCCTTACTGCTCGATTATGCAGTCGGCAGCATTTTTACAGCGAGTGGCCCAAAGCATTTTTTGCATTAAGCAGCCTAACCTCCTCGCTCAATCGGCGATGGGAGCGTACATGCCGGACTTGGCCTCCAGGGTTTGGTAGACCCGAGCATTCTCGGAGCCAGCGGCAGCCGAGGAGTGCGCCGAAGAAACGGCCGACCCCCGGTAGAGTCATCCTCAGGGCGCTCAAACACGTAGCGCCAAGCGCTAACTCATGCATCCGTAGACCCCCGAGCGGGCCCGATGGCCCCCTCGACATATGCATTCCCCTGCGGGAAAGCAGTTCCTTCTACAGCAGCTTGCCTCCGTTCACATTTAGTGGGCTAGGGTTTCCCCTGCGGTTGCTACGACAAGGCGATCAGCCCGTGAGTCGTGCCTTGTCGGACAGGCGCTAGCAGTGCCAGCTGGCGCACTGTGCAGCTCATCGGCCCGCACAGCGAGCAGCACTATAACGGCGGTCTCCAGGTACCCGCCTGCTCTCGGAGAGGGATTCTATCTGTTTTCAACATGTATATGGCATCATGGCTTGCCCCCACGTCGAGCCGCTCCAAGACTCGAGCGTGGGAAAACCGACCGTGGTGGTGGTGCAGAGGAAAGGAGCTCTTAACTCCGGTAGATTATCAACTCTTCCGCTCTCGCTCAGTCGAAGCAGGTGCCTCCATCGACCAGGTACTATGAAAGTCAAAATCGTCAGTGCCACGCATCGGGATCGAGGGGACGCCTTTGACTCACGCTTTGCCCTGCAGTGCGCACCATCTTATTTAGTTGTCGACATCATGCGCAAACGGAAAGCCACGCACCGGTGATGAAAGAGGCGTCGTCCGACACGAAAAAGGACGCCAGGTTCGCGATATCTTCCGGCCTTGCATTACGCTTCAACGCATTACCATCCCTGAACTAGAAGAGCGGGACAAACGGTCTCAGACCTACAAATAATACACGACGAGGGTAGCGTCTTACCTTAACTTTGTATGTTCCGATGGGCTCCCCGTTCTTCGTCGCGAAGTGCTCGTCAACCCCGGTCACTGATGCAATCCTCTGTTTCAGCACCATCCAGATAGGCCGGCGCGAATTGACACGCACATAGCGATGTTTCGCATGCGCCCGGCGCGTACGCGTTCACAGTGATACCGTACTGCCCGTAGTCCAGCGCAGCGCATTGGACTATAGCACGGACCGCAAACTTCGAAGCGCTGTATAGCGCATGCTCGGCGTACCCTGCAGCTTCCCTCAGCGTTCGCTCGGTATATCTGACAACTGACCACCTACCTCTCTTGCCCGCAATGGACGCCGCACCAACGAGGCGACCGCCGGTACCCTGCTTGATCATCTGGATCGCTGCGTACTTGAAGCTGTAGAACGTGCCCTTCACGTTGATATCGAGGAGCTTGTCGGCCTCCTCCGAGGTTGCTAAAATCGCCCAGACGTCAACATCGTATGCTGCACGACACCATAAGACGTCGGACGTACTCTCGTGCAAGACTTGGTTGATGCATATCCCCGCGTTCGCGATCATCTGTAAGAACTCAGGTCAGCAACGGCCCTGGCGCACCGGGGGCAAGACGACCTTACCGCATATACGCTACCAAGTTCCTGCACGACGGTCTCTACGAGAATCCGCACATCGTCTTCCTTCGACACGTCTCCGTACACGTTCACCACCCGCGCTCCGTGCGCGGTCCGGACCTCTTCCGCGACCGCCTCCAACCTCTCTCGCGCGCGGGGCAAGTCGAACAGCCCAAGGTCGTACCCGTCCTTGGCCAGTCGGAGCGCAATAGCACGCCCGATGCCTTCCGCCGCTCCGGTGATAATCGCAACGCGCTTCGTCTCGGAAGTAGTAGAGCTCATGTTCGTAGTACGGATGGTTGGTTAGCGTCCCGTGGGCGCGTGTGAGAGGGTACTTATACCCTCCCGCACGCGCCTCCTGACCACCCCCGTCCCTGGTCCCACCACGACGCCAGCATGGACACACCAATCTCCGTGGGCCTCCCCATACGCGACAGGGCTAGTGCCCCCTCCGCAATAGCCCCCTCGCCATCCCTGAGAGCTAGAAGGCTTGGCGGGCCGATTGCCGGCAAACGCGCAGCCGTATGTGGATCCAGCGCGCCCGCGGTGTGAATTCACAGGCCTGGGTAAACGGCCGAACACGTACTCGTTATGTCGCCCGCGACGCGCGTGGCCGCTGCTGGATGCTGCGGCTGTGCGGGATTGAAGAAGGTCGGGCTCCGAGGGGCAGCGCTGTTGCCTAGGGTGGGTGCGCTTCTGGTGGGCGGAACGGGAGGCGGGAAAGTCCGCGGCGACTAGAAATCGGCGAACGTAGCATCCCGCGTGGATCCGCCGCAAGCGATATCGATGGACTTATGTTCTCGACAGCGCGGTGGCCGTAGAGAGATGCCGACCGGATGCCATGGATGATTGGAGAGGGCTTCCGACGCAGCGACTGAGGATGCCGACCATGTTCAGCAAGACGCCGTGACAGCCGTGGAACTGCGAACTGTGGGAGGAGGTGCATTACTGGACGGAGCAAGTGCCGGCGCATGGTGCCCTACATCTGTGGACCGCAGCGAAGTCAGCCATACGGCGTCCAGTAGGGAGTCTAAATGTGTGTGGGGACACTTGCCGTAACTCCAACGCGAGCCTATGCGCCTCACAACGCAGCTTTATCCTCTGCGCGCAAGCGCACCTACGATTACCTGGCCACTGTGCGGCATCCACATCACCTAGAGCGCCGTAGCTGTAGTAGGGCAACCTCAGAAGTACTGCAGACGCGACTTGAATGTAACAGCATTTGGCTGCTACTGGCGGCTGCTGTATCCCTTCTATTCTTGTACTCCATTACGGACGCGACTTCGCCATCGCTCGTAAAGTCAATGTGACAGAACGAATGATAGCTAATCCACCTGGCGGCAGTTAGAGAGCCCGCGACGACATCGGTGAGAGAGGCGCAGCAGCTACGCTCACTGCCAAACCGTCAATGACCTTCGTCGATTCACCTTGCAGGTATGCTCATTTCTTGTACGGGCGAGCACGTTGACTGAACTGCTCGCGCCCGTACGTACCTGTATCAAACATCGTTGACGGCCTGGGCGGGGGTGTTGAGCGACGTAACTCGAGAGTCATCCTCTAAAAAGTATAAAAGCCTCACCTTGTGGGACAGGCCGTGCCTCAACTCGAGCTCCAGACTAAACAGCCATACGCATCTTCCCACATCGAGCGCCATGCAACTTCTCAAAAGCATCTACTTCCTTGTCGCCTTCCTCGCAGCATTCGCTGCCTCCACTCCCGCCCCCACCCCAGCGCCCGTAGCAGGAGCGGCCGCCATCGCGCCCGAGGCCTGTACCATCAGCTGCACCGGCACCGACTGCCACTGCTCCGGCTGAAGCGGTGCTCTCCGCTGACAGGTAAGCAAAAAGTATGTGTAGTATAGTGCTCAAAACTCACTATGGATATAGCTGCACTGGTCAGAAATCTGCCCCATGTCAGGCCCGGATCGTTGGGGGATGCGACCAGGGGGGCACCTTTTTTCTTGATGCCGGGAACTGTGTACCAAAGGTTCGGTGGGGTGTTCGAGGTGCTCTTAAGATGAATTCGGTGCCAAATACATAGGTTAAAGACGCGGACTAAGAACCGTGTGAGACCCCGTTTTGCGCTTACGGTGAGAGTAGCCTGCGCCCTTCGCTAGCACATTATACAGGCTATACGCAGTGATATTGCATACTAGCCAAAAATGCAAGCTGACGGGCGCGCATCAGCCAAACAGCTGAAAGACGTTTTATATCCACGCGCACCTGAATGAACGTTCCTTCAGCTCCAGCTGAGCCGGATCAGTATCGCGCAAGCAATGTTTGAATTCAGCCGTGCAAAGCGTCCAGTTATACGTAAGTAAACTGTCAGTAGGCTCGGTCATCGATACCCAAGGTGCGACTCGTTGCGATGTCTACCGCTGGAGACGTCGCCGGTGCGCGCTGGCCATCCGGTCGAACGCGCGCGACCTCGAGCCTTCACTCATGCTTGCATATGCATGGATTACTCTGTTCAGCCTTCTAAGCATCAGGTTAGCAACAACAGGTGGCACCAGCGTATGTTTGGACAATCGAAATGGCAGTGGCCGCCAGTGTTATGGGCGTTGCATGAGGGGGACAGAGAACAGCCTTGAGGAGGACATCGCCGCCGGGAGTCGGCCGGCGGTGTTGGTGGGAGTCTGGGAGAGCGGACAGCCACCGACGCGGGGCGCTAGTCCCGAAACGGGCAGGGAGACGCGACGGATAATTAGGGCGTCGCTCTCTCTGCGCTCTCCCACCGTCTCACTCGTCTTCTCCGTCTCTCCACCGCTCGCCCCACTCGCGCCCCTTGTCCTCTCGTTTCACATAGACTATCTACACGTACCCCTCGCCTCGCCCACGACGATAATCACTACCATGCCTTTCACGCCCGACGCCCAGCTCGACCTCGCCTTCTCCGCCGAACTCATCCCGTCCGAGGTCTCCAAGCAGCTCCCCGCAGAACTCCACGTACGTGCCCCGCCAGCGCGCAATTACAACCCCCCACTAACTCGCACCACAGCTGCGCCCGCTCGCGTCCACAGACTACCGCCGCGGGCACCTCGACGTGCTCCGCGTCCTGACCGTCGTCACCGACCCGGGCGAAGAGGCCTGGCGCGCGCAGTTCGAGGCGCTGCGCGCCGCGCCGCGCACATACTATCCCATCGTGATCATTGACCGCCCGTCGGACCGCATCGTGGGCGTCGGCTGCGTGTTCATCGAGCGCAAGTTCCTGCGTGGGCTCGGCTGCGTCGGCCACATCGAGGACATCGCCGTCGACAAGAGCCAGCAGGGCAAGAAGCTCGGCCTGCGCATCATCCACGCGCTCACCGCTATCAGCGAGAACAGCGGCTGCTACAAGACGATCCTCAACTGCAGCGATAGCAACATACGTAAGTGCCGCGATCGTCGCTCCGCTCGGGGCTTGTTGGCATGGGCGTGTTTGCTCATGGCGTGCCACGCATACAGCTTTCTACGAGAAGTGCGGGTTCCAGAAGAAGGAGAACGAGATGGTGAGCAGCGCGTCCCCCCTCTTTGACAGCGAGCTGCGCGATTCTGATACAGTGCTGGCAGGCGAAGTACGCCCCCACCGAGCGCGCGCAAACGCCGCGCCTGTAGACAGACCCGGATACCTCACGGACTTACGCACACGGAACCTAGACGGGCTTTCCTCCCTGGACGCACGGACTGCATATATGTATGCTCGTAGTATATTGTACCATTCTCGCCCCTACACGGGATGAACATAGTCGTAATGATCGTCTCGAACGTTCCTCCCATGCCAGCGCGTCGTAACCTGATTGGGGCCTGCAACATGATCAGCGCCACCCATAATCGTACCCTATGCTTGTTCCTGGCATCTACTGATCATGTTGCTCCTCCGACGCTCATGCTCGTTGGTGAACCGTTCAGATATCCTGGGTCCGGAGACGCGACGCGATCACATGATACTACGGAGGTCTAGCAAGACGCGACCGACGCGTACTAATACTATACGGTACATCAGTATCCTAAGAGTGACTTTTGAGAGAGGGATAAGGCATACCTGGTTGGTACGTGTGATGCACTCGGCGAGGGTGCAAGCGGTATCTGCGAAAGTTAGTGGGTAGGACATCGAACAGAGACTGGAGAGAAATTTAGGCGCAGGTTGGTTTCCCTGCCGGCGCACGAGACCGCGCGCCAGAGGTACTTATCCCGGAGACCAACGAAAAGGTCTGCGCCAGGACGGATGTTGCGCGGGCCAACATCCGCCCTCCCCCGGGACGTACCTTTGTGACCAGCAGCCTAGAGAGTCTCAGAAAGCCCCGCAGAGAAGCCAGACGACCCAGAGCACAGCCTAGAGAGCACAAAGTGGAGACATAGGAGAAGCACGAACGCGAGAGCAAGAACGCAAGAACAAAGACGCGAGACCAGATCTAAGACCCAGAGATCCAAGTGCAGACTGCCAAGCGAGAGGTGAGAACAGGCAGCACAGAGGGTACCAGACGGGATAGGTGAGACCAAGCAGTATAGAGAGTACCAGACGGGATAGACGAAACCACAAGAGCAAAACGATGAAGGAGATGGAGAAGAGGAGGGAGGGAAGAGAGCTAATGAAAGAGCGTGCAAGTCAGAAATGCTGTGAGACGAGAGTGAGGAGGACAGCGGGCTTACCGGGGAACACAGCGTTGTTGCGCGGGGGACACGAACGGGAAAGCAGGGGAGGGGGGGAGGGGTGAGGGCGGAGAGGAGGGGGAGGATAGAAGCAGAGATGAAAGGGAGGGTAGAGATGGAGGCACGAAACACCAGACTGGGGAGGGGAAGGAGAGAGAGAGCGCAAAGGATCGAGAGCGAGAGAGCAGGAGAGCAGGAGAGAAAGAATGCGGGAGAGAGAGAGCGGGAGAGAGAGAGCGGGAGAGGGAGGGAGCAGACTGGGGAGGGAGGGAGAGGAAGCAGAGGGGATAGAAACATGAACGCGAAGCTGGGAGAGACAACAAATCAGTAATGCGTGGAGAGCGACGTATGGAAGAAACTCACCAGGGAAGCCGACTCTGAATGCAAACAAATCCGAAAAGAAGAAACCAATAGACAGAACCACAAGAGCGAGAACGGAGCAAGGGAAGGAGAAACCGAAGACAGCTGAGGGAAGGGCGGGAGGTCAGATATGCGGTGAGACAACAGTGAGGCGAACAGTGGGCTTACCCAAACACATTATCATTGCACAGGAGAACACAGCGGAAGGAAGAGAGGATATAGAGATGGGACACGACAGGGAATGAGGGGGGGTGGAAACACGAACGCAAGACTGGGGAGGGGAGGGGAGGGGAG
>NW_007360329.1:883232-1077133 GCF_000271585.1 Trametes versicolor FP-101664 SS1
AGGGGAGGGGAGGGGAGGGGAGGGGAGGGGAAGGGGGGAGATGGAAACACAAACATGAAGCTAGGGAAAACATGGCGATCAGCGACGGCAGGGAGATCGATGTGTGGCGGGACAGCTCACCAGGGAAATAGACTCTGAATGCAAACGGACCCAGAGAGAGGAAACGCAGAGAGAAAAATGAAAGCGAACACAGAGACAACAAGACCGGTCAAGGGAGAAGAACGAGATGGAGAAAGGGAAGCACGTAGACCAAACACACACCAAAGTTGCACCGCAGAGAGCCATAGCTGAAGATACCCAAGAAGACGTACCCGAGAGAGACCAGTGAAACGTACCCAGGACCCAGCGGAAGACATCCAAGAGATCATCCCGTAACCCAACGAAGACACCGAGAGCGAGCTAGTACCAGGACCCAGCAAGAGCATGAAGCAGAAGAGGGCACGAAGCACAAGAGATCATACATGAAGACGAGTCGCAGTGGTCCTGAGAGGGGCGGGCGGGGGAGGAGATGGTGGTTGGGAATGAGGAGGTCCAGCGGGGCGCAGCCCCAAGTTATAGGCCCGGTGGCTGAAGAGGCTGACACGGGTCAGCCCGCCGCCGATCATGGTGGTTGGTTTATGTTCGTGTTCGGGTCCCATACGGACCCGTCCCGAACAAGTTCGGGTGCGTCTGCAAGCCCCAACGGCCTTCCCGGGACGGCGCAGTGTGCGACTTCGCCCGTGTTATTGATCTGACCACCCTACCGGGGGGTCGAGTATAGTCAGCCTTGAAAGTACAGCAGAAGATGAGATTTGGCGTTTGCTCACCCCTGCTGTATGCCTGCGACACTGTCGCATGGGCAGACATCATGGCGTTCACTAGTTTCGGAGAAAGAAGCGGCAGCCTATGCTGTCGGGCGGCATTAGTCGCCAATGCCAGGGGCGGAACGACCATCGTCGGCGTACGCTCAGGCCCAGCGATAGGTAGGTCAGACGTGATCATTATAGTTTCAAAATCAAGTATGGGGCACCGACAGTCAAGCTCAATCCCTACACACAAACAGCCTGCGTTGAATGGTGCAGACTGCCGCTGAGCGCGCCCGATAAAGAGCTTGAGTATTTCGTGGAGATTTTGCTCGATTGAGTCCGCGGCCGACGATGGTGGAGAGAAGCAAAGCTGTCACAACGTTCGGTAGGACGTGACTTCGTCAGCCACAACGCGCGCTTGTCGCAAGAGCAGGTTGGCACCTTCCTCGCATGATACTTACAGTTGTTTACAAGGGCTATGAGTCCATACATCAATTGACAACTATCATAACGGTAATGGTACACAGCGCAAAGAAATGTAGATCGTGAAAAGGCATAACGTTCGTAACGAATAAGTAATAGAAAGCGCGATCGAACGGGGACACCATACAGCAGCATACGTCTTCAGGTTAGATATGTTCGCATAAGTCAAGGAGAGGTGCGGCGAGCGAGAGCGAAGAGGGAAATAAGAGGTGACATCAGGCCTAACGCCAGTGATAGCACACCAGGTCGACGCTCGATCAATACTCGTCTTCCTCCTTCACCGCGCCGTCGGCGAGACCAGCCCACCGACGCCCACCGTCTCCAAGACCTATACCAGCCGCCCAGTCCTCATCGACACTCGCTCTCGGCTTGAAGCTCTCTCGCCTTGCGCGGGAAGCCTTCTTCGCCACTGCGGCAGCAGCGACCGCCGCGCTCGACCCGCTCCCATAGCCCCGCCCGTATGACGATGACATCGACGAGGTGGAAGACATATACGACGACGCAGCGCGGGCCCCGGGTTGATGTGAGGGGAAGGCGTGGGTTGATGATAGTTGTTGCGCCGATGGCACTCGTCCGTGACCGAGAGCATGGTGTTGTGTGCCGACCTTGGGTACGGGCATAGCGATGGGAACGGGACGGGGAAGTGAGGACGCGCCGACAGGTGTCTTGCCGGGCAGAGGGATCTTGGTGGGGGAAACGGCCCTATTGTGCGCGCCTCTACTGCTGCTTAGAGGTCCGCGCGCAGGAGGCGCGTTGTTGTGGGTCGCTGTCGCCTCTCCAAGACGCGGACGTTTGTTCGGGACGGATTGCGAGTTCGAAAGGCTTGATGATGGGCGCACCGCCGGAGTAACAACACCTGTCTTGACAGGCCCGCCATGTCCAGATGCTGGGGCTGTGAGATAGTGTCCGTTGGCGGGAGTCGTTGCGCGCGCTGGGACGGAGCCGGCGCGTCCCTTCGTGACGCGCTTGACCCCGTTCTCCTTGTCCATAGCGGGCATAGTCTCCATGAGCAGCTGGAGCATGCTCACGCCGTGCACCAGGAATGCGCGACCCGCTTCGGCTTCCCAGGACGGAATCGACACAAGCAAGTCTTGTTCCAACTATTGCCGTCGTCAATATTAGACCGGCGAGAATGTGGCGCAATAGCACTTACGCGAGGTTTCTCCTTCGTGACGCGTTTGCGCATCTTCTCTTCGCGGAGGAGTCTCCCAGGATCTCGCGGACCTCTCCCGAGCAGCCGACTCTGGTCGCCCGCGGCAGCCGCAAGCTCTTTCTCATCCTCAAGGATGTCGAAGTACTTTCTGATGCTGTGTAGAAGTGGTCCCTTCATCCGGCGGTCTTCCTTGAGCCGCCTGATCTCCTCCTCGTGAATGATCAGCAACTCCTCCGTATGTTCGTCTGTTAGGCTAAAGTCAGAAATTTTGCGCGCATGCTCAACGGCAGAGCTCACCGTCTGCGAAGGGCGCGAAGTCAGCTCGCTCTTCATCTCCAACCATGAGTTCATCCCAGAGCTTGATGATCTCCGCGCGGGCGTTCTCGATGAAGGTGCCCATGCGTTCGCGCTTGAGTTCGAGCATACGCTCCAATTCCTCCTCGTACGACTTGATAGTCTCGTCCGTCGTCCCGCGTTGGGCTTCCACGAACGCGTCCATGTCAGCATCTGCGACGCCCAGTCGGCGCCACAGCGCTTCAAGCTGGTCGTACATGGCCTGGATATGGGCTTCGCGCCGCCTCTTGATGTCCTCCAGGTCCGCGCGAGTCGCTTCGGCCCAAGCCATCAGCGCGGGGGTGGGCTCAACGCCCTCCAGACCGACCGTGACGTTCGAGTCTGGGAGATCCTCGTCCGATAACTCTTCCATACGCGCAACGAATTTCGCGAAGACGCGTTGGTGGTCTGCTTCGGTCGCTCGAGGTTGCTGTGGTTCCTCGGTGAAGAACAGAAGGGGAGTGATAGGTTTCTGTCGGTGGGCGGGAGTTGGCGTGGACATAGGGATAGACATGGAGGTGGATAGGAAGGGGTCGGAGTTGGTCATTCTATTACTACAAGACGAGCTTGAGCGAGGCAAAGAGGGAAGTCCCAGGGTGGAAGTTGAAGCGGACGGGAGGTCCTCGAGTGAAGGTGGTGTTATACCGAGTTCGGTATGCAACCAGTCAATTTGTACGAAGTTAGAGGAGAGTTGTTGAAGTCGCTTTGCCTACAGCAGCACCGTTAGCAAACATTCCGTAGCGATTGCCGATGCTGCACTTACTACTTCGCCCTTCCCTCTTACAAGTTCCTTCTCCAACCGGGAAAAACGCTCGGGGGTAACATCTCGACGGGCGCCCGAGTCGTACTCATCTTCGCCGGCTGCGGGCGTGCTATCCAAGATATCTGCTGGGAAGAAGTCGGGACCCAGCGTATTTGAGAGTGCTGAAATTCGGCTGGTCAAGTTTGATAACTGCTCCAGTTTCGTATGATATTGCTGCCAGCTGAAATTAGTAACTTGACAGTTTACGCCGTAGGATTAATGAAATCAAGGATGGGTCGTTTAGCCATGTATGCATGGCATGACTATATGCGGCCGTGTCGTAGCTCCTTGCCACTACCCTCTCACCGATGGCTTGTACCTCCGCGTAACGTCCGTAGTGCAGTGAATTCAGCTATAATATAGCTCACCTGGCGTAGTTTCTCCTGGAACTCTGAAATCATTTCAAAGCGGCGTGGCAAGACCTGCTCCTTCCTGATCTCCCCGACACTCGGTCCAGACGACTTGAGGTGCGCTCCGAGAGCCCTGCCATATCTCAAGCACTCGTCTTCTATAATCGAGCACTTCTCCATCCATTGGTCGACTTGTTTCCGCCGAAGATCAATCTGGCTCTCGATGCATTGGGTAAGTTGTTGTTGCAGCGTCGAGAGTTCGTCGTGCAGCGCGGTGGGAGGTAAGCCGAGCTGAGCATGTAGAGTCGGTAGCAGTTGTGTCTGTGACTGCAGATGTGTGTGTAGCGAGTTAAGCAAGGAGGTTATCGTGGTGGACATGGTGGCATCCGGCGGTGTCGTGAGGGTAGAAGTCAACGTTGAACTTGTGGCTAGTGTCGCGAACCGCGTCTGGTCACATGATGGCGTTTAGACGCGATGTCGGAGTCTAAATGCCTCCGAATATGCCCCGCTTGTTCCCCGCCCATTGCAATGCATCTCATTGTCTTTGTCTGACTGTCGGAGTGTACAGATGCACGTATGCTCAAGGCAAGCTCAAGGAGCAGGTGAAAATGCTAAAGCATGTCGTGGAGATTTCATGAAAAGTTGACGACATATATTTATGGACGCCCGATGCACATGCGGCGCGATTGGTCTCGAAGTTCAGGACCCAGTCCACAGGCATGGAGGCCGAGGTAAACATGACTATACACCCTAACGAATAGATGATGAATGGCCGGCACATCATCCTAGACATCTGTGAGGCGATATGGAGGGTATCGACGGTTTGTTGGGTGTTCGTGGCCGCGATAACTTGAAGGCAGCTACAAGACATAAAGTGCGCACAGGCGTTCTCGTGAGCAAGCAGGATGGCAAATTCCAAGCAGACAAGCACCAAAACCAGACGTTCCTCGCACGAGTTCAAAGGGATAAGCAAGTAGTAGATATCCCGGCCGGCCTCTTGCACTAGACGTAACGGCGTCGGCAAGTCTCCGGCTCTTCAGAGGCTCGGACATAGCGGCCAAGTATCAGGGGAGAATGCAGCCATGTTCCATAGACACGTGCAGTGGATCCTAGATATAACGACGTGGATCCCCCAGCTGGCATACACTGAACGAGGAGGGGAGGGAGCAAGAGATGGTAAGCGCTCAACCGGTGTGGGCGCGCCAAACTATTCGCCCACGTGGCCGTATTTACATCTGCTTGTATTGTGGCATGCGCCCAGATCCGCGAAGGGAAGCGTACACAGCGGCAACGACATACTCCCCGCCGCCGCAAATTCAAGGTGAGTATCTTCGTCTGGACTCTGGAGGGCTGCAGAATCGCCCCATCACGCCGTACGGATGAATCTGCGCACGTCGATACGCGTAAAACGGGTCTATGGTCGACCTAGGAGGCTGGATGGGAGATTGAGATAGCGGATGGAGGACAGGCTGGCCCTCCAAACTTTGGCCAACGGTTTTACTGACACCATCCCTTCCCGTTCCCCTCTTTACTCGCTAGATGGTACGTCCTTCATTTCTCCTCTTAGACTCTCCAGTGCTAAACAGCGGCGCAATGAGTATAGAAGACCGAGATCGACTCCTTCTCCGGCTACCGTATCTACCCCAGCAAGGGCCGGCTCTTCGTGCGGGGAGACAACAAGGTCCGCTTGCACAAGTCGCGCCACGGTGTCCCTCCCCTTACACTGTTTCCGCGTAGATCTTCCGCTTCGCCACCTCCAAGAATGAGTCGCTCTTCCTCCAGCGCAAGAACCCCCGCAAGATCGCCTGGACGCAGGTCTACCGTCGCATGCACAAGAAGGGTATCACTGAGGAGGTCGCCAAGAAGCGCTCCCGCCGCACCGTGAAGCACCAGCGTGGTATCGTCGGTGCCGACCTCGCTGCTATCGCTGCGCGGAGGAACCAGACCGCTGCCATCCGTGCCCAGGCAAGGACCGCGGCCATCCAGAAGGCCAAGTCCGAGAAGAAGGCGAAGGAGGACAAGAAGGAGAAGAAGGTGCGTCAGGGCACTAAGGCATTTGGCTACATTTCGTTAACATGCGTCCCTATAGCCCGCTACTCGTGGCCCCACCACCACCGCACCCCGGGTATCGAAGCAGCAGATGAAGGGTGGCAAGGGCGGCCGTTAAGTGTACTCGCTTCGGTCCTCTTCCTTCGTTATGATACATGCTTTCGTCTTCCTCCTCGCGCAAAATGTATGGGTCTAGCATGCCTCCACCACGATGACATTATGCTACGGCATGCCGTTGGATCGAAATACCACTGTAAAACACGAGCAAACATCACAGCCTACTGATCGGTCTCCCGCGAAGCTACGCAAACTGTGAGACCAGTAGCGGAGGTGTGGTCAGTGACTATATTTACAAGGTGAGTGCGACCTTTCACTCAGTCCTTAGCGATGACGACACCCCAGGCCTCAGGAACGTGGAGCGGCGACATCTAATGTGGTAAAATCCTCGGCGGCAGGGGCGTAGGTTGATGTCGGTTTCTTGAAGCTAAATGCAGCTTTGCCGTCTCGCAATGAACACACCGGAGGTGTCTCGGGTGCTTCTTCCTGTTAACCACACTGTTCAGCCGTCCACGTCCTCGACGCGGATAAAATAGCCCCCACATCAGATACAGTGCCATACGTGTTCCGCCGAGGTCATACCGCCCCGCGACTGGGGCCGTGAGTCGGCCATGTGACGTAGACCACCTTGGCCGGGGACCCCTCTGCCGTTAAGAACGCTTCTTCCTTACTGCACCGTGCACGGACCAGCCTCGGGTGGACCATTATCGCATCACCAGGACCGCCAGTCGGCCAGGGGATGGTGCGACGCCGTATGAATCTCGCGGACGACCGCCCCGCCGGGACGCGTGATCGTGCTTCCTCGTCCATGCAGCCGGCGGCCATATTTAAGGGCGCAGCATCAGCGGGGGCGGGCTGCATTCCACCAGCAGCTCCCCCCGTAAGTGCTCGTCGGATCACCGCCCTGCCATGGTCAACTTCACCATCCTCGCCGGAGGCTACACGACCTTCGTCGCGTCCTACCTGTTCAACTCGGACACGAACGCGCTCTCGCTGCTGAACCAGTCGCCGACGGGTGCGAACCCCTCGTGGATCGCGCACCACCCGACGAACAAGAGCATTCTTTAGTGAGTTCAGAATCCACATTCAACGCGGTTTACGGTACTTAACTCCGCGCCACAGTGCTGTGAATGAGAACCCGTCCGGCGGCCTGCAGTCGTTCCTCATCGGAAAGGACGGCCTCCTCTCGAGCCCGATAGACTCCATCAGCTCGGGAGGTGATAGCCCTGCATTCACCACCCCTCTGTCGACTGGGCAGGTGGCCATCATGAACGTAAGAGAGTCCTTTGCCCTGTTCTTTCTTAATGGTCTGACGGAACGTTGCTTTCGCAATCACGCAGTACAACTCTGGGAACGGGTTCGTCGTACCCACGGAGAAGGGCAACGCCCTGGAATTTACGTCCGACCACCCGCTGATCACTTTCAACGCGCCGGTTTCCCACCCGCACATGGCGCTGGAGCACGGCTCCGAGGTGTTCGTGCCGGACTTGGTAAATCATTCCGTCGCGCAGACATTTCCCTTGTGCTCACAGGTTGCAGGGCGCGGACAAAATCTGGCGTCTCGTCCAGAACGGCGCCCCCGGTAACTTCAAGATCCAGGGCCAAATTGACCAGCCCAAGGGCAGCGGCCCGCGGCACATCGCTACCCGGGGTGCGCAACTCCCTCACACAGTAAAGTGGCGAGGCTGAATTTCGTCTTTCCATACAGGCAACACGCTCTTTGCGTTGCACGAGCTCTCAAGCACGCTCACGCAGCAGCTGATCCCGCCCGCGCCAAACGGCACCACGCCGCTCATCGCGAACTTCTCCATCTTGCCCCCCGGCCTCCCGCAGGGCGCCGCGATGGCCGCGGGCGAGATCCTCCTCGCCGAGCCGTCTCTGCACTTCCCGGAGCCGTTCCTCTACGTCTCGAACCGGAACACGGGCGTGCAGGACCCGCGCGGCGACGCGATCGCGATCTTCCGCATCGAGCCCAAGCTGTCGCTCGTCGGCTTCGTGTACACTGGGCTCGACCAGATTCGCGGCATGCAGCTGGGCGGTCCCGAGAACGAGTTCCTGATCGCGGGCGGGGTGGCTGGGGAGGCGGGAGTCATCATGCTCAAGCGCACGCAAGGGGGGAAGAACATGACGCTGCTGACGAGGAACCTCGAGCTGCCGACGAGGACGAGCTTCGTCTGGCTCAACTAGGGAGCTTAGAACGACTCGATGCACATAATAATATACCTGGCTTGAGGAAAGACTTCCATGGGTACCGATGTTAGCGTTGAGTACACTAGTGCTTGAGCCTCGCTAGCCTCGCTTGTCAATCAACGTCGCAAGGTTTGCTCTCCTCAAGGTGCACTGTGTATTTCACGTAATTCGAATGATCGAGCCCTCGATACATATTCGACTCCTAAGTCAAGGGCGCTAATGTTGCTGAGCCTCTTGATCGCGTACCGTCACCATCACTCTGCATATGTTGGTGGCCGCAAGCTCAATACATGGACACATGTAGATGTCTTGAATGGTCTCGCTATGCAGCTTAATTGATCCCACAAGGCCATCCAAGCATGATCCTACAAGCCGGCAGAACCACCCATCCGCCTATTCAAGGGTACTTTTCTTGAGAGCTGTGGTAAGTGTTGACATTACACGGCCCCACCCTTGATGGTGCCCATGCAAACATGATGCTTATGCCGCAACGCGCAAATCGTTGATGAACTTTGCAGAGAAACCCGCCCGTGTCGCAACGCCGCCCGCAAAAGGCTATTGTCGCGCCTTGATCACGATGCACAATAGGCTGTGGTGATATATAGGCGCACCTCCTCTGCGCCTTCGATGAACGCCCCCGGCTTTCCCTCCAGCTCTCTTACACGACCCGTACACGACTCACGACCTGGTGTCCTGAGCCTGACGACTAGCATACCACACGCCACCGCTAATATCTCTGCTGCATACTCTTGACGAGCATCTCGGACCCGACGCATCTCTCCTTTTTTCATTAACGACACTCGGCAGCCACCATGGTTAACTTCACGATTCTCGCGGGCGGATACTCAACGTTTATTGCGACCTACCTGTTCAATTCGGACGCGAACACCCTCTCGCTCCTGAGCCAGTCGCCCACGGGTCAGAACCCATCATGGATCGACCTGCACCCGACAAACAAGAGCATCCTGTAGTGAGTTCTCTAATGCGCATGACCCCTGGAGTCGTTCCTCATATGGTGTTCTGCGATAAAGTGCGACGAACGAGAACACAGAGGGCGCACTGCAGTCGTTCTTTGTCAAGCAGGACGGCTCCCTCACCGCCGCCATCGGACAAACAAGCTCAGGCGGGAACGGCCCCGCGTTTGCCGTCCCGCTGTCTACTGGCGAGGTCGCTGTCATGAACGTACGTCGCCTCGCATCCGAGCTCGCCCTGGCAGTGGCAGCTGCTAGTACCAACGTCAATTCCACGGCACCGCGCTCACCATTCCTTTCCTTATGCAGTTTGGCTCGGGCAACGGCCTGATCATCCCCACTGAGGCGGACCCGCTCGAGTTCACCGAAGGCGCGCCGCTGATCTCGTTCAACGCACCCGTCTCGCACCCGCACATGGCCCTCGAAGTCGGCTCAGAGGTGTTCGTCCCTGACCTGGTACGTCGGCCGTCCCGCGCCCGCGCCCACGCCCCCGCCACTCACCACGTCCTTTCCTCCCCCCCAGGGCGCAGACACCATCTGGCGCCTCGCCCCAACGGGCCCCCCAGGCGCGTTCAAGATACAGGGCCAGATCGACCAGCCGCAGGGCAGCGGCCCGCGGCACATCGTCGTGCGCGACTCCCAGCTGTACACTGTGCACGAGCTCTCGTCCACGCTCACGCAGCAGGCGATCCCGCCCACCCCCGCCTCGCCCGGGCCCGCCCCGCTCGTCGCGAACTTCTCCGTCGTCCCGCCCGGGCTCCCGGCGGGCGCGAGCATGGCCGCGGGCGAGATCCTGCTCGCCGAGGCCTCGCCTGCCGCGGGGTCGAACTTCACGCAGCCGTTCATATACGTGTCGAACCGGAACGTGGGCGTGCAGGACCCGCGCGGGGACGCGATCGCGATCTATGCGGTCGAGCCGCAGCTGGCGTTCGTGAAGCATGTGTTCACGGGGCTCGACCAGATCCGCGGGATGGAGCTGAGCGGGGGCGACGAGAACGCGTTTCTGGTGGCGAGCGGGGTGGCGGGGAGCGCGGGCGTCGTCGTGCTGAAGCGCACGCAGGGCGGCGCGGACCTCGAGATCGTCGCGACGAACACGGACGTCCCGACGCGCTCGAGCTTCGTCTGGCTAGACTAGGTACATCATGTGCATACGCAATGTACACTACTAGTACTGGCGGCTTTCCGTGCCTACGTCGCGGAACTTGCACGCGCGCAATCGACCACATGCTGACCGGGAGCTTTTAGTGTTCGGAATGCACGCTACTAGTTCTGTGGCGAAACATTTTTCTGTGCTGAAACGACGGAACAGATACGTCTGTGGCGCCCCGTTTGCATAGCACGGCCGCCCTCCGGTCCGAGTCCTTGCCCGTCCGTGGCACCTCCACAACCAGTGCCACCACACCCACCCACCGCCGCTTACTTGGTGAATGGTGGCGTCAGGGCTAAGCCAAACAAATTGGCGTTGTGGACACGGCCCGTAAACGTCGCCAAACTTAAACCATGAAGACCGCTTGGGCCGATGGTTACGTCCTGGCAGACAGCTGTAAGTCCCGGCTCCGCCCGCCGTAAAATACGAGCGCGATCTCGCGCGGAAGCAATACACTCACCGATTGCATCGTGCGAGGATACGACCTGCTCTATTGAGAGTTTGAAGTATCACTCGATTGTCACCGGTCGAAGCACCACAGCGCGTGCCAAGGACCTGCTTCGTGCAAACGGGATGTGGCGAAGTGCCGAGAGCGAACGAGTGCATTGCAACGAGTGTGGGGGTATGGGGTATGGAGCGTGCCATGTACAGTGGGTCTGCACAGGGTATAGTGGGTATACGACGGGGCGCTGCCTTGCGCGGCGGCTTTTTTTCTGTTCGTGTGGTCATCTACAGTCTATGTCAAAGGAATGTCCCTTTTAGGGATGCGCGAAGACGAGAAGAACGAGCGGGTGCGAAACGAAAGCGGCGAGAACAGAACAAGGAGCGAAGACGGGCTGAATGGGATGATGGGACTGAATACTGAATGAGTGGCTGGCGCACCGCGCACATGGAAGCTGGAACCAGGAAGAACGGCGTCGCACTGGCAACGCGTCCCCCGTCGGGATAGCAACCACCCGCACCCATGCGGTGGGTATGACGCGGGGGAGGCGCACGCGGTGCTGGGAAGGAAAGAACTCAAGGAAAGAACGCGGGACGAGAGAAAAGGAAGCGGGGTATTATGGTGTTATTATACATATGTACAATCGTAAGTAAGGCACGTAAAAGGTCCGTATATCGTCAGCTGTGAGGGGCGCAGAACAAGAAAGCATCGTCACCGGGGGCCCAAGGTCGCGTTTGTAACACAAGAATTTCGTCTGCAAGTCCGATATTGTCTTCTCTCTTCTTCTCTTCCTCTGTCTCTTCCGCTTTTGTAAATAGGCGCAGCACAGCTCATGATGCGGTCATCCTCCGGCTGCCCGCCGCCCTCCGCTGTGCCTGGCCGTGGACGAGCTCAGGGACATTGGGGACAGCGACCCGCGGTGCGTAGCCGGCGTGATGGTGTCCATGCTGGTACGCGCTCGGCGGCTGGCCGTACGGGTACGGAGGCGCGACCACAGGTGCTTGCGGGTACACGTACTGCGGTGCAGCAGCAACGGGAGCCTGCGGGTACGCGTACGCAGATGGCGGGTACGCCGCAGGGCCCCGCGACGAGCTGGGCGGGCACACCGGCGCAGGGACCTCGCGCTCGTACCCCCACGTCGGCACGGGCATCGGCGTCGACCCGGGCGGGACGACGGAGCTCGCCGCACGCGCACGCGCGTTGCCCGCGAGCGAGAACGAGATGTGCGGGGCGGCGCGGCCAGCGGGATGGGGCGCAGCTGGCGCAGTGCCGGCGCGGATGAGGTCGACGAGGCGAGGGTGGCGCTTGGCCTCTGCGAGGAAGAGGTGGGCGCCGGCGTGCTCGGGAGCGGGAAAGAGCACGATCCGGACGAGCGACGGGTTCTGCGCGATCTGGAGGGAGAGAGTCAGTGTCGGGTTTCAACGTGACAGGCGGGGGGAATGGAAGAGAAGGCGGGTGGGGCGAGGGGACGTGATCGAAGGGGCGAGAAGCCGTCGAAGCACGGAGAAGACGGAGCGGAACGCAACAGATTCCGGGGAGATGACAGCGGGCGAGAGATAGAGAGAGATAGAGGAACGTAGACGCACATCGAGTAGGGTCGTGTTCCACACCGCGGGCAGCTGCGTGTGCAGCGTGTGCAGGCGCGGGGCCGCCGCGAGCGCCTGTGTGAGCGCGGTCGCGGCGGGCGACGGGCTGAGGCGGAACGCGACGTTCACGGTCTCCTGCGAATCAGAGGGAGCGGGCGTCAGCAAAAGGGTCCAGTCCACATGTCGCCGCCGGAACAGGTGCAAGGTTGGATATCAAGACACTAGGTTTGCTTGATCGAAGGGCAGAACATGACGGCACCAGCTGGCGCGTCTTGCTCGCGCGCGCCCGGGGACACCGCATGCTGTCAAAGCCACCCGATAGATACTCCTCGGTGTCGACATGATCCACCAGCGCACGCGCGCCCGACGCCACAGACGCATCGCACCAGAGGCCAACAAATGCGGATGTTACTCACCAGCTTGTGCCAGCGCACGATCGCCTTCGCGAGCTGCTCGAACACGTACGTCGCGTTCGGCTGCGTCAAGTACGCGTTCTTGCGGATGATCAAGTGGCGGATGGACGACCGCGTCTGCATGAACCCTTCGCAGAAGTCGACCACATTGCGGTCACGACCGCTCTGCGCCGAGGTGCCCGGGGCAGTCGCACCACCCGAGTGCACGGCGCCAGGCTGGGCGTCGGCATTGTCGACTGTGATGTCAAGAGTGTGGAGGTACGCACAGCGCGGGACTATGTCGCGCAGCGCGGGAGAAGTCGCGTGGAGGTGCAGGCTCCGCACGCAGAGCGCGAGATCGGGCGTGTGACGGAGCGCGCGGAGGAGCAGCTCTGCGTGGCGCGGCGTGCGGAGGACGGGGTGCCGGTAGTGTATGGGGGTCGCGATGCGCAGCCATGCGCGACAGACGAGCAGGGGGGAGATGATGTTCGCGTGGCCAGCCGCGTTGTTGGGGTTCGTGTACGGGTGCCAGGAGGGGCGGGGAGACGACTCGGGGGACTGCACGAGGATGAGCGCGAGGATGCGCTCGAGGATCTCCTCGGGGACGTGGGCGAGCGTGAGGGGCATGGCGGGGGGTGAGGCGGGCGGGGGCGGTGACGAAAGATGCGAGAGGGGACGGCGGAGAGTGGGGAGATATAAGGAGAAGTAGGGTTCGCTAGCGGAGTGAGTAGGCGCGCGAGTGTTTAACCGATGAGAGCAGGGCTGGCCCGAGGCGCGGGATACGCGCTTTATACACGGTACGCGAGGCGGGCGAGCGAGCTGGCTGCTGGGACAAGGGCTGCTCGGGGAGTGCGTAGGAGCCATGCTGTGCCCGCCCAAGACAAACGGTGCGAAGCTGGATGGGAGCGTGCGGTACAGCCATTTGTGTCAGTAGTGCGACGATACAACACCACTATTGTCTCGTGCGTCGGCGGGGGGAAGGCAGTGGGTGGGTGGGTGCATGCGCGCACTGCGCTGGGAATGGAGGCGGGATGGCCGGGACATCGTGGAGAGTGATTCGCTGAGGCGGGCAGCCGACGTCGCCCGTGCGTGTCGAGGCGGACAGAACAGAAAGCAAGGGATTCTGCCGACGCGCGTTCATTATGGCCTGCCTAATCAGGCACAAGCGGCGCTCGGTGGTCGAGATGCCTCTCCCCGCATCGGGCAGTTGGGGTCCAGGACAGATGCCGATCCGCCGAGGGGGGATCGTGGTTGCCGGCGGGAAGTCTATAGCGGGAGTGCTTACGAGACGCGCCCGTCCTCTCCGAACAAGCCCCTTCGACAAATCTTCCTCGCACCCAATCGTCAATACACTCGCCTCTCTTTCTATTCAGCTGCCCGCCGTTGTCCCCCTGATGTCGCTGCCCTCGCAACCACGTCCGCAATCAGCCTGGGCCCCCGCCAACGCCCATTCCTGCACCGTATCTGACAGCCGCACCGCCCGCCCCTTTCCCTGTACAGCCGCCGCCCATCCCGGCCTGCGCTTGTTCGCCGGCCTCCTCCGCCGACGCCCCTCTCGCCCAATCGAGCGCACGGACTGCCCGTTCCGGCCGACCCTGCGCCCGTCGTCAGGTTCCCCCGCGCCTGTGTGCGCATCACCGTCCGAACTAGACCCCCCGTCACACAAATCAACGTTAGCATTGCGCTTGCGAGTGCGACGTGCCTGCATTCCTGAGCCTCCTCCGCCGCCGTCCCGCACCGCATCGCCCCGGGTGCCCCATCTCGCCCTTCCCGGGCCCTTGCGCGTCCCCTGTCGCCGCAACCCGCTGTGCAGTGTCCCCGCAGCCGCCGTCTCAGCCACACGGGGTGCTCGGACGCGTCCCTGCACGCTCCTTCCGGCCCACTCCCACCTCCTGCTGCGCGCATCTGCATGCTCGGCGCTGCGCAGCGGCAGCGGTCGAGCTTCGCGCGTCCGAATCTGATGATTCCGCCATTGACGTCGACCACCGCTGCCGTGAACTGCAGTTTGAACGCCAACGTTAACGTACGACATGCAGATATGACACGGGACGCCCACCGCTGCTTGCCGCGTCCAGATACGCTCTGTTCCCCCTCAGATCGTCGACCGCCAAACGCCGCGTGCATGGTGCAGCCGCCGCGCCGGGCTCTTCGCGTGGGCTCCCAGCCGGCGATTCTGCGGGCGTGCGGCATTCCATCTGCGCGACGATATCACCCCCAGGTTCGACGACGTTCGTCGATTCTGATTCGCCGCGGGCGGCAGAACCCCTGTGTACGTTCTGACATGGACACCGAATTGAATGAATGAACAGGGCGCACGGACACGTTGACCTGGCATCTGCAGGGCTACCTCCGCTGTGTGCGTCTGTGGTCGTCGGGGACCATCCTTCTCCCGGCCGCGGCAACGAGAGTTATGTCGTACACACGCCGTTCCGGGTCGCGGGGGCGTCCCGGATGGTGGTCTGCTTCAACTTGCGCTCTACACCCCCTCCCTGTCCGCGACGCGCGAAGGTTAATCGGGAAGTCGCGTGCGCCTGCTCTTCTCGTTCTTCGTGGCCTTTTCCGCGCCCTGCGCGGAGGATAAGCAGGGGGCTCCGATCGCGCGGTGGTTCTGAGTTCTGACTCGGTCGACGCGCAAATTTCGCGGCCACGCGCCCTGATGGTGTACGAGAGCGGGCGAGCTTCGCGCTTCCCCCTGCCGCAGAATGCCTCGGAGAATGGAGGGGAAAATGAGCAGGGGTGCTTCGGAGAGTCCTCGTGGAGCCCGGGTTCGCACCATGACGCGAGGCCCGGGGAGACAGTGCGGCGGGAAGACGCAGAACGTGGCTCTCTGACGATTCTTCACGTCCGTCGCCGTGCTCGGACGTTTCGCGTCTCGCGCCGCAAAAACTGTTTGGAGGGCTCGCGACGAGGGTGGGGGTGTCGTAGATCCCTGACGTGCCGGCGCGGTGGATAAACCACGTATGTGCCGCCGGCGAACCACACCGACCGCGTCGGGCAGCATATGTGGCGGACGCCGTCCGTCGCTGTCGAGTGTGGTGAGCACCTCCGACCACATACCACATAGCGCATCGTTACCCCGCACTCACCTCGCATCTGGAACAAACCACAGTCCTCGGGGGGACAAGCCGCCCCGCGCCCGTGGGCACGGGCCGCATCAATGTCATAAAAATTGGGTGTCCGACGCGGCGACCTCGCGGGGCTTCTTCGCGCGGTTCAAGCGAGCAGCCGTCGCTCTTCCCATGTGCGGGCGGGAACAGCCCAGGGCGTGCTTCGCGATATCATGAATTTTATGGTTTTGGGACGATCCGCCTCGGGAAGGCCGACGGAGGAGCAGCGCCACGGCCGTTCTTGGGGGGACTCGACTGCTCTGCGTCCAGACATGCGGCCGCGCCGCTGCGGCAGAAGGGGGAGCTTGGGAAGGGGAGCAGGGTCATAATTTGCTCCGCACGGGGCGCAACCGAGCTGCGGCCTATCCGACATGCCGTGGCCGTAAAATGGACCGCGAGGAAGGGCGAAGGGGGGCGGAGGGCGAGCTGGCCGTAGAAAAATGCGCGTGCACGCTCCCCGGCCCTAGCGACGTCTGTCAAGGAAGAGTCCGCAGACTGCCAAGCAGAGTTGAGGATTTAGGGTACTGTGCTCTAGTCAGCACTGGGGAGCACTTGTGGGTATGTTGGGCAGCGGGACACGTACTGATTACATAGCGCTCCATATGGTAGACTTCGAGACCAGGCTGGCCGTTGAGACGCCTGGAGGATTGACACACAACTTGTGCGAGTATGGCATCGGCGGCATTTGATGGTATGGTCTAGACAAGATCCGTCTATGTGAGCAACTTTGACTAGCAGTTACGAGTTTATCGGATGGGCGGTCAGACGGCTCACCTGAACGCACTGTGAGAACACTCTGCAACCCTCAGGCTGCCCGTCGATGCACATACGCATCCGACCACCGATGCCAAGTAGGGTCGGGCAGTAAGTCACCTTAATGTGACCATGATGTAACCCGAGGTAAACTAGCTTTCCTCCCCCACTTCGCGTTTGCTGCATGTTGTTCGTTCCACGTGAAATGCCGGGCTATGACCTACCATTCGCTCTGCACAAGAACCAACATGGATGGGCCTCATCCACCCTTGTCTCATGCATACGCGTAAAGTGTAGCCCATCTCTTCTTGATCACACGGTTGCCAGACGAAACATGTGGGAGAAGTGGTTGCGTCGCGTGCGGTATTTCCTAGGCATCTTTGGTCCTATAAAGGTATAAACAGTGTCCGGCACAGGAGAAGCGAGACAATAACATTACGCATACTTGTACAGACCCGTCCGCTCAGCTCCACAACACCTCCGACGAATCATCTCCATGCCTGCGGATGCCGGATGCCGATCCAGAGACCGCGCCTCAGTACTTGCTCTGCGCCTTCCCGTCGAGGCCACCATACGAGCTGAGCACTGACCGCGCCAGGAGCACGAATACGACGAAGAGCAGGATCGCGGCGAAGATGATGAGCGAGCTGAAGCTGTACCAGTACAGCTCCGCGAGCTGCTCGAGGTAGCGGATCATGACCTTGCCGGTGAGTTTCGACTCGCCCTCCGCGCGGACGCCGAACGAGAACGGCACCTCCGCGATCGCATCGCCAGGGATGGCGCACTTCACAAGCAGGTCGAGCGCGATCTTGAACCCGTCCGAGTTCAGGTTACGCGCCTTCAGGAACTGGGAGCGATGCGGGGCGTGTTAGAAGGAGAAGTGTAGGAGAGAAAAGTGACGTACCGTCTCTTTGCGAATGCCGAAAAATCCGGACATGGGGTCGCTGGCGGAGGTGAGCGGGAGCGCAAGCATGCGCGCGCCGGAGGAGATGACGCGACGGTAAAGCGGCCAGCCCTCGTCGATCTCGACGCCTGCGGCGTACCGCGTACCGAGCGCGAATTGTTTTGTGGGCGACATGGATGCAAGCATGGCGGGCACGTATTCGGGAGGGTGCTAGGTGACGCAGTTTAGTCCGGTGCCCTTCCCAAAGCAGTTTCGCGCGCCGTGGTGCAAACGGCAGACGCGTACAGAACGGATGTACTCACTTGCAGGTCCGCGTCCATGCAGAGCATGCTGTCGCCCTGCGCCTCCCGGAAGCCGCGCACGACCGCGCTGCTGAGGCCGCGCTCTGTTGTGCGGACGATGATGCGGACGTTGTAGCCCTCG
Source organism: Trametes versicolor FP-101664 SS1 (assembly GCF_000271585.1). Classification (NCBI taxonomy): domain Eukaryota; kingdom Fungi; phylum Basidiomycota; class Agaricomycetes; order Polyporales; family Polyporaceae; genus Trametes; species Trametes versicolor. The sequence goes on from NW_007360329.1 coordinate 901,160, forward strand.
CGGCGGAGGCCTTCGACAGTCTCGACGGAGCCGTCGCGCGAGTTGTCGTCCACAATGATCACCTCAACCTCCGCCGGGTTCACGGGGGAGTTTACCTGCGCTAGCGCGCCGAAGATGCGGGTGACCAGGGCGCGGATGTTGCCATTCTCCCGGAAGGCGGGAACGATGACCGAGTAGCGGATGGAAGACATGGCTGTGTCTGCGTTATGTTATGTACGGTGTTTGAAACAGCGTTTCGCGAGCAAACCGAGTTTGGCGAGATACGCAAGAGTACAAGAGATTAAGAGAACGACAAAGCGCAGAGAATGCGAACGAGGACAGAGAGTTGGGAGAAGAAGCGAGGTGATGTGGCAAAGGTTACAGCAAGCTGTACAGACACGTCTCTCGAACTCAATTGGCTCACGCCATCACCGTCACCGCCGTACTTAGACGCAGCACCGCGGCCCGCCACCCGGTGGACTGCAGTCTCAAACACTCAAAAAGCAGCTCAATATAATGCGTTGACTAGTTTGAATCGTCGGCGAACAAATCAGAACCGATAGGAAAGTCATGTAGGTACTACAGGGCAAATCTTGCGAAGTGATCGACATGCGAGGCTAGCGCTCCGGCACTTGCTTCAGCACTTAAAGCAGACTCGACGCTGGCACCGATATGCTTGAAGATGCTGCACAGAATCACAGACCAGTGCACAAAAGGATTACAAAAGCAATTCGGCAGTCGGAGGATGATAATTGGATATGGTATGAACGCACAGTAGGATATGGCAAGCGTAGGTATGCGTGAACGGGGACGTGAGGATAGCGTATTCGGGCAGACATTAGAGCGGCGGCGAGTGAGGCGTACGTAGAGACAACAACAGCACGGATTGATAACAGAGCGTAAGTAACTGGGAGCGGCCGCAACATCCTACAACAGTCTTCTAGAGCAACAGACGAGGATATATGAAGAGTAAACAGCGGGACAGGGGGAGATAGACGAGGCACTGGGAAATCCGAAAGGTATAGTAACAGATACAGAAAGAAGGCCGAGAGAGAAAGGAATAGTCTAGGGGGACGATAGAGGTACATACCACGAATTTTGAGATGTGAATACCGGTATATCACCGGCCGTTCCTCGCGTTCCACGCACCGCTGAACAGGCTCCGCGTCGACGAACGGCTGCTGGCCACTGGGCGCGGGGCGTGTATGCCAGCGGCAGCGTCGCCGTGCCTGTCCACCGCGGAGGACGTACTCGGGGCTTCAAACGAGAGCAGGAGGCCGCCGCCGGTACCGAACTCGCCGATGGAGCCGAGAGAACGCGGAATGGAGTCCTGGCTGCCGCGCGGGGCATCCGCGTACGGGCCCTGAGAGGTGTAGGCATGGGTATCCTGCGGCTCTGCAGGCCGGAAGGCGGGGGGAACGTCTAACTGGTCGTGGAAGTGCACGCTGGACGCAGTCGAGCTGCGGCGATGTCGTTGGCCTGAAGGGCGTTGCGAGCTGGCGCCACCACTGCCGCCACTCCCACCACTGCCGCTAGTGCTGTGACTGACTGTGCTTTCGGCGCGGGACCGTGTTGAAGTTCGGCTTAGTGACCGGACATGGGTCGACGGTGCGGGAGGCGCTGAGAGAGGCTCAGTAGAAGGGCCAGCAGCGGGGTATTGAGTTGTGGGCCGGGAACTATACAACGCGATGCCTGTCCTGAGGCCGACATGTTCGCGAGAGTCGTGTCCAGATGCCGGCGCCTGTCGTGGTTGACGGGAGGACGCAGGTGCAGAGGGAGACGAACGAGTGCTGCGGGTGTCGCTCTGGGCGGGCTCGGCGATCTCACTCAACGAGCGATTGATAGCCTCCAGGTCGTGGAGACCTGTCACGACCTGCCGGGAACTGCCCTCCCTCGATGTGTTCAACAGCAGGCCGGAGGGCCTTGCCTCCCCGGAGCGGAAGGATCCCGAGGCGTTGTCCGCGATGTCCACCGTCATGGATTGGCCAAAGAACTCGATCGACCCTTCTTCCACTGAATCCGACGTAGTATCTTGGGAGTCGCTGGGAGGTGGAAGGTTGTTGACGTGGAGTGAGAGACTGGACCTGCGGCTCGGCTGATAGGTGCCTCCCCAAGAGGAGGCAGGCGACGGCTGAGGTAGGGTCTCTGCAGGTACTTGCGTTCGAACCAGCGGCCGAGCAGTACCGGACTGTCCCGGTTCTTGCGGGGCCCCTAGGCTGAACAGAGCGCCACCCTGCGACGAGCCGCCGGCGAACCCATGCAAAGCAGAAAGGGACGTGTCTCCTGCTGTCGAAGGACCAGGTTCGTCTGCGGCGAAGGTAACAGCGCGGACAGAAGCGATCTGCTGATTTTGGAAGAATGCAGACCCTTCCCTCGCCGTTGAGAACAGCGCATCCTCGTCCACACGTTGGATAGCGCTGCCGCTCGAACCTGCGAGAACGCCCTCCGGAACGCCAGTGAGCTGCAAGGGGTTAGGACCAGGGGACACGTCGCCGTCGTCCAGCTGGGATGGCTCCTTTGCGATCGCGTACCGGGCGTCGCTCTGTGTACCGCGCGCACGGACGGCTAGGTGCCTACATTGAGGTTCAGGCAACCAGTGAATGCCGATCTGCGGGTCGTACACCTCGACTTGGCCCGTATGGTCTTCGTGGCCTGGGCGCCACTCGAGTGGTTGATGACCCACGATGGGGTCGTCTGGTGCTACCACACGGATACGAGCGGAGCGGGTCGGGTACGGCACGCCTGCTGTGACCATTTCGGGCGCGGGCGCGGGAATAGGACGCCTATGCCTCGACGCGGAAGGCTGCGCGCCGTGCGGGGGAGGCGCATACTGGTGGGCGGTCGCAGGGGGCGGGGGGGCCTCGTAGTCGGGCAAGAACCTGGCGTATGTTGGTTTGGCTCCTGCGTGCATGATGGGTTCGCCAGGGCGGGCCCGCGGATCGGGCCAATTCTCATTCCAGTCATGCCCCGCGTATATGCTAAGCCCTGTCGTCCTCATCCCGAACGGAACTTGAGCAGACGCACGGGGCGTGTCGTGCATTTCGAAGGGCTCCGGGACTACCCTGGCTTCGTGAGGGGCGCCGGGGACGATGAAGTGTGATCGCCGCCTGTTCTCCTGCCGAAGCATTTCGCCTGTGCTCGTGATCCTATATTGTGAGGGAGCGCCGGAGTCGGGGGCGGGAGGAACCACTTGTGAGGTATCTGCAGCGGTCGTCGGCGGCACCTGGGGGTCTTCTGCGGGGACCACGGCACCGGTGGGAACGAAGCCCTGTGGGGGTGCTGTGACGGCGCCTTGTTGCCCTGGTGGCAAGGTGGCGAGCTGGCGGGTTATACTCGTAATTCGAGGATTGATCTCAGGCGGTCGGGGCAGGGGATTAGATGAGTGGGTGTATCGCCTTAGCTCCGCCTGCAAGCGGGCGTTTTCGTCTTGGAGGGCGCGGAACGCCTCCTCCGCCTTCCCTCTCTCCTGCAGCATCTGTCGTTCGACGAGCATGGCTTTGTGGATATCGCTGTCCTTGAGCGTGGCTTGCCGTTGGTGGACCTCGCGCAGTTTCGACAGCTGTTTTCTCGTTTCCTCCTTCTCGATGTAAAGCGCCCGGTACTGGTGCAAAGCGGTCACCGCAGTACGTAAGGGATGCTCCTGCAGAATTGCGGTGTAACAAGCGTGAGCACCATGCAACACGCAGAAAAACCGAGACACAGCTGGTACAGGATCAACAGGACGTTTCACAGGACACTCGCGCTGGGGGTCTTGTTTACGCCCGAGCCGCCACATATATTACCTGAGAGCTATTTGTTCAGCCCTACGCGTCAAGCCAGGCCTCAAGCGTGGCGCGATTGAAAAAAGGCCTACAGCTGTACCAGCTGTACCGTGCACAGACGATCAAACTCACCGTGACCTCGGAACCAGACGCATCGGATAGACGGGTCGATCGCGCGACCCACGCATTAACTTCTTCCACGAGCGCGTTAATCTCCTCCGGCTCCGAACGGTGGTCGAAGAGCACGGCGATCCGCCTGAAGAACTCGTATTCCTCCAGCTTGGCTCCAGCAGGTCCAGACCCGTCTCCGTTGACCTTGTCGACGTGTAGCTTTTTGATGCGCTCCGGATTGAAGCCTTTGCGGCAGAGGGGGCAGTTGGTCGGGTGCACCGACCGCAGGCAGCTAGATATACCGCACTGTCAGCACCGCACGTACCACAACGCTGTATCCGTATATGCGTACTCGAGACAGAAGACATGGCCACACTGTATAGCATGTGGCGACTTCGCGGCTGTGTTCCAAGTGTAGGGGTCTAGGCAGACGTCGCACTGCGACGACGGGTGGACGAGCAGCATCGCGTCCTACGACCCACGCTACCGTCGGCGTCGACGTCGCAAGCACAGACTCGCAGAAAGCTCGAGAGACGGCGAGTGGGAAGGCTGAGAAAGTCGGTCGTGGTGGTAAGAGTCAAGCGCCATCACAACAACCCCGCCCGCTAAATCCGGAAGGTACTGCCCCCCAGCCCTGCCCCCGAGAGAAAGCCCGAAAAAGCGCCAGAATTCACAAGCCTCGCCCAGGGCCGTCCAGATATCCAGGTACGAATTACGTCTGCCATAATTGGCTGACTAGCCTGTGTATTTGCGACGAGGATAGGGAGAGTCTTGGGAAGTCTACGCAGATGACATATCCAGGGACTATGATACATGGAGCGGGATGGGGAACTAAACGAGGGACTAGCATACACGGCTGTGGGGATATATAGCAGAAGGCAGATGCTGCGCTTCACGACTTCGAGCTGCAGTGGTTGAGGCCTGCGCCGCAGAACTGAGCCATGATGACCCAGAGAAGCACCTGACGTTCGGGTGGACGATCAGCGAAGAAGCCTGCATATGAACTGACGTACTTACCAGCGCCACGACGACACTGAGCGCGAGAATGCGCGTATTCTTCCACCACATGCTCCGTCGCACAGTCCTGGCGCCTCGCCGGAAGGCGGTCGCCTGGCTCGCCATGCTATCGGTCTTATCGACCAGGAGTTCGATCCGCTCGCCTCTCGAAAGGATCTGCTCTACGTTCTGCACCATGATGTCCTTCACCTGCGCTAGTTCGGCCTGTGCGCGAGTCAGCTCGTCCGTCGGCGGGTTCGTGTTGTATTGTGTCATGAGCTGAGCAATCACTGGGCCGAATGTCCCTTGCTGGGAATAGGCAGGAGGGTCGGATGTGGAGGACGAAGCACCCGGCTGTGAGGTAAACTTCTGCTGTATCTCGGTGAGGAAAGTGAAGGGCATGCGTCTGCGAAAGGACGCGAGTTCAGATACTGACTTGACGTCGAGAGACTAGGCACTCACCTCCCCGCAGCATCATCCGCCATTACCAGGTAGGTGAACCCGCCCTCGGAGATATAGTGGAAGAGGTACTGCTCCCAAACATAGGTGAGCTTGCTGTTGTTAGGAGGTATCTTTGATAGGATGGTCTGTGTGGCTGTATCGTTGTGTGAGTGAACGCTAGCTCTACATATCCATGTAACTCACCTTGCGAGAAATCCCGCGAACCGGCCTGGTGCTCGGCCAAGATGGTATCCCCTTTGGCCACGAGTGCGTGAATCTATGCGCAGCTCACGTCAGCTTCCGGGACTTCTTTGAGCAATAGTGCACTGACCAAAGACATGGTGTGAGGTAGAAATGGGAGCAGACTGCAGGACAGGCGTAGTAGCAGCCCATCTAGCGCCCATTGCCGTTACCAAGTGCGTCACCGTCACGTACAAGCGCAACGTGATAATAACGCACGTCACATGGGCGTTCCCTAACGTGTCCGTCACGCAACAATCCACGTGGCGCTGGGAGAGAGATGTGCTCTTGCGTCTCGCAGCTGGACTTGCCAGCACACGTCCATCTTCCATCCTTCCGCCACCATGGTATGTCGCTTGAACAATAACATAACCTTCGCAACTTGGACTACTGAACGCTGACACTCCGTGCAGTCTGACTCTGAGTCCTCCCGTTCCAACAATGGCCGCCCCACTGGTGTTGCAAAGCCTCCGGGGACACAGATTCGGTATGCAACACGCCCATCCAGTGCACTCGCTTTGCTCATCCAATGTAACTCTCTTAGTCGGCGAGCGACTGGTTCGCAGGTCTCGAAGCCCAATTCATCACGCGCGGCGGGGGCTGGCGGCTCGTCAAACACCATGCTGAAGCTCTACACGGACGACTCACCAGGGCTCCGAGTGTGAGTGTTGCCTACGTCCGTTCGTCATGTCTTCAGCAATGACTCAACACCCCCTTTCATCCTTGCAGTGACCCCTTCATCGTCCTTGTCCTCTCCCTCTCCTTCATTGCCTCCATCTTCTTCCTCCACATCTCCGCGAAGATCATCCGCGCGTTCACCAAGTGAGCGGCGGATTCGGGCTGCGCAGCTAGCATACTTTTTGGGCTTGGTGTCGAGCTGGCATCATGAGGGCTCACGGACTGGAGGGACGGCCTCGCCCCCGGCTGTATTGACCGGCATATATCGCGAGGGGAACACCGGTACGACGTGTCCGTTGTATCAAAACTGGTGCTCTTCGGGGCTTCGCATACTACTTATCTTATTCACTCGCTGTTTTAAACCCTGCACGTTCGATGCGCAGTAGTCTCTCGGACCTGGCCCGCCTGCGAAATGAGCAGAAATGCCTCCGGCGCTATGATGTATTGCAGGTCGACGTGGAACCGTCGCTAGAATTCCGGAAACTGGCCTGCCTGCCACGTCCTTGCTCAACGCAATCGCTCAGCCCAAAACATCTCACCGTCACAACAAACGGACTTCCCGCCTGTGTCTTCCGGACATCCGCGTTCTCCAGCGACACGCGTTGGGGGTCACATCTCGCGCTACGTCCATGGAATACCTCTCGGGTCCTATACCATCCATTAAATCCTCATGTTCTGCCATGCGCCGCCAGCGAAAACTGTTTCCCACTGGCGTACACCTCCGCGCCGTTAACCACGTCTTCTTCGATCCGGCGCTGTGGAATTCCGGTATGAAGTCTGATACCTCGCAGCCCCGTCGCAGGTGCACTCAGTGAACAACGGCATCCGAGAGAAGCCGCTCATGCCCGACGACTTCTATCGTCCACCTCCCACCTCGCATTACTAGAACTGTTGCAGACGCGTCAAACAGCGCTCGTCTGGAAGGTGACGAGTTGGCCCACCTCGCGGTGCATGGGCGAAAGCGGCGCCGTGCGTGCGCGATCCCTCCCTCGCCATCGCCTTCGGACCGCGGCGCTGGTCCCGGGAAGCTTTCAAGGTTCAATAAACGATCTTCAGGGCCGCTTAAGGGTGGTTCCTCTGCACCCGTCCTGCTGCCGGAGAGTGCACTCTAGCCGTGTGCGTGAGCGCATCAACGTTGGAATGCGGGGTAAAAGCGAGAGGTGCTGCTCCTGCGGCCTGGCATCACGGGAGTCAGATGCAAAGTTCTGCATGCACGAACGCTGTACTAGTACAGGAGGTGAGGTGCCTATTAAGGACGCGGACACGGAGAGGGGGTGCGGCGGGAAGTCCGAGGCCGGGCGAAGACCGAAGACGAGGACATGAACGCCCCACAGCGTCTGGAAGCGCTGCGGGGAATGCGAGTGCGAATGCGACGGAGGCGACGAGAAGGGGGGCTGGGGCTGGGTAAGGGGGGTGGGGTGGCATATGCGTATAGATAGTATACATTAACCCCGCGGGGCCCGCCATGCGGGCCCGTCGCGGCTGCGTGCGTGTAGATGCGTTATATTGCGGGAACCAGGGACGGGGGAGAGGCTGCGCCGAGGCCGGCGACGCCGCCTGTGTGCGGGCGATGACCAGGGACGGGAGAGCGAACGGGTCGTACCTAGGAATCGGATAACTTATGACGATGCAGGGGACGGATGCCGCGAGGACAGGACGCCGCCGCGCACGTCCGCGAACACACGCGCATGCGCGTGTCTCGCGGGTGCGCACACGCGTCCCACCCCTCCACGGCTGCTGCTATGGAGTGCGAGAGGAGACTGACCAGGGGCGGAACGGAAACGAGGACTATGAGACGCGGGGGGCTTCCTGCATCGCGCGCATGCTGCGCGTAAGGCCCGAGGGGTAGGATCCGGCAGGCGTAAGGCCCATCGCGGAGGCCTTGCCCTTGGAGATGGACGCCGTGTCCGTCGACTGGCGCCGGGCCTGCACCGGTCTCGCAGGGGACGCTGGCGGGGGCGCCGGGGCGTAGATGGCGTGCATGGGAGGTGCAGGGTCCCGGTCACGCGTCGCAGTCGCGTGAGTAAGAGACGAGGGCGCAGGCGCTGCGGTGGTGGACGCGGTGGACGAGGCACGCGTGCGCTGCTGGTGCTCGAGCGCTGCGGCACTCGCCGAAGAGATGCGTGGCTCAGGACGGGGCTCAAGGAGCTGGTGCCGGAGCGCGTATTCCCTCTCGAGAGTGGACGCGGAGTAAGAGTGCGATGTGCTGGACACCGGCGACGGCGTGCGGGTGGACGACAGGCCACTTGGAGCGATGGGGCGTGAGCGGTCGGAGCCTGCATCCGAAAGGGTGGGCTTGCGCGAGAGGCTTGATCGCGGAGACGGCGCCGGGTCATTGAGCACCTCCTTGAGCAGCGCAAGACGCTCGCGACGCTCCTGCTGCTCCCTGACTTCTGGGTTGATCGTCGTCGGCGACATGCGGACGGGCTCCGCGGTGCGGAGGCCGAGCGCGTTCTCCGGAACACGCCCGACCGAATTCGACACGAACTCTACCGGCCGCGAGGAGTAGTGCATCGTGGAGACGTTGGGCGAGGAGGAAACACTCGCCATGTGCACGTCGAGGGTGCTCCGCGGGACGGAGATGGCCATCGCGTCGGGGTCCGCGGACGGGTGTGTCTGGGAGCGGTACGACGGGGACTTGGACTGGATGGGGATTGCGCGAGGCGCGGAGAGGCGGCTGCTCGTCAGACTCCTGTCGTCGTCCGCCGCTTCGTCGATGTCATCTGTGAGCGGCTGGAAGGTCATCAACCCAGAAGGGAGATCGGGCATGGCATGAGGAACAGGAGACAGCTGGAAGAAACTGTCTTTGGTGCCGATGAGCTGAACCTTGACCGCGTTGGCAGAGTCTGGGCTATCCTTCAGGATCGCGATTGGTTCACCCTTCGTGCCGCTGAGGTCGTGGAGGTAGAAGTGACGAGCTTCAATCGAGCGAGGTAATGGAGGAAGAGGGTTACCCTTCAGCTCCTTCAGCTCGTCGGAGAGTCTGCTGCATTCGGCAGAACAGTCGTCGTACTGTAAGAAATCTTGTTAGCTTGACCGAAGGGCAGGTCCACAGAAGTGCCTCTGCGTACCTTCCTGTAGAAAGAGGTGGATTAGCACTTATCTCGCCGCCGTGAAGAGAGCGCTTACAATTTGAGCTCCTCGACTTCCTCGCGGAGGCGAGCGTTTTCCTCATTGAGAGTCTTCTCCGCTTCCAGGAGGAGCTCTCGCTCTTCGAAGGACCTCTTCTCGAGCTCTTCGTACTTGGCCGCCGCTACCAGGCGTTCAGCCTCAATCTGCGCTTTCAGGCCGGAGCAATGATGCTCGACGTCCGCAAGCTCCTGCTTGCCCTTTAGCAGCCGATACAGCAGCGTGTACGTAGCCCGCAGATCTGCATGCTGGTAGGACATGAGCCACCGGCGACGACGCTCAAGAAGCAAAGAATCCGCGCACATCGTCCGCCCCTTGGGTGCTGAGCCAAGGTTTGAGCTCCGACTGCACGTCGCGCAGGTCGGATGCTGTTGCGCCCCCTCTGATCATGCGGGTAAGCTGCGTTTGGAACTGACGAGCGCGGTCGGCGGATTCCAGATCGGGCGGGTATGATTGAGGAGTGGCGGGAGGCAGCGTCGCCTTATCGACGTGTACCTTGCGCATCTCGTAGTCATGGAAGGGATTGCGACAGAGGGGGCAGTTGGGACGTTTTAACGACTGCAGACATCTGCAACACAGAGACGAGCGGCGTCAATGGCGACGAAGCTCGGAGAGACAAAATAAAGGCGACGAACCCCCAACAGAAAGCATGCCCACACGGGATGGAATAGGGCTCCCGGGAGGTGGTGTAGTTGTCGAGACATACGTCGCACTGGGAGTGGGGGTGGAGGACGAGCATGATCAACGGCGGGACGAGACCAGCGCGGGCGCGGGAGGCAGAGGACGGAGGAGGAGACGGGACTGGGATAATAAGGTGGCAGGAACCGGTCGCCTAACGAACATCGCGTGCCGGCTAGACCATGTACAAGCTGGACGGAAAGGACATGCTCGACGGGCTAAGCACGAGGCGCCGGGCGATCGGCCTTGAGTGTCTGTCGCATCCGTTCCGAATGGACATCAAGGTGACGAGCCGTGTTGGGGAAATCGTTACCGCACGGCCGGGGCGCTATCGGGACGAACAAGACCGGGAATATCCAGTGGAGGGAAATGTCCTATTGATAAGAGACGGACCTTGAATCAAAGTGTTCTCAGCTGTTCCCAGGCGCTATTCGCTCACAGGAACCACCGGAGGAGCCCATCCAGATTCTTGAGTTCCCCGAAACAAGAAAAGACTCGGTGGAGAGCGTTCATGAGCCAGCTGATCGGCCCCCGGATCGAGGTCCCTTGGGCTTGCGAGCCTCGTGCGCTGCGGCGTGCGCCGGAGGTGAAATGTCTGTGAAAGTCAAGCGGATGACGAGATGTCCCTGCTGTATCATGACCGTACCTGTTGTCGCGATGTTGCGCACGATATCATTGACGTGACGACTCAATGCTGCCGTCGCCAGTGGCTCGTAGATGGTAGTGATTGTACGTACCTTTACCCTCGCAGGCGCGTCTTATGGGCGTTAAAGGCAACGTTAATGTGCTCGGCCTCGGAGGGAACTGCATATCCGGCCGGGTGACCACCAAAAGGTCAATTGAACTCTGCCTCCGCCGCAAGACAGAATGATGCGTAGAGTGCAGCGAGTACTCCCCGCATGGGTCACCGTGTGGTCGGCCCGGTAGCGATTTCCCCTCACTTCAGAGAGAGCGTCGGAAAGTGGTGCCGGAAGTACGCACGTGCACGAGAAGTATTCGTGGGCCAAAGAACGGAGGTTCGGACAGCAACCAACGGTGAAGAGGCATGAAGACCAAGGCGCATAGATGGCGATGGAGCTGACGAGGAGTGGTTGGCATTGTTACCTCAAGGGTGTGGCCAAGATCATAGGACTTTGCGGCCGAGTCTATAAAGAAGAGGGCACGTTCGTGCGATGCTATGAAAAAGGGAGAAGGGAAGGCATTCCACAGGTGTCGTAACCGCGCTGCGCGTAAGGTACTGGGTTCAGAACTTTATGGATCATATCCGCGAGCGACAGGCCCAGAAGCCGGTCACTCACCAGGGAAGCAGGGCTCGCAAGAGACTCGAAGCTGCCCGGTGAGTATTCGGGCGTTGGGCGACGGAGTGTGGGAGGCACGCCCGTGTCTATCAAGAGACTTCATATCCCAGATGCGTCAGAACGGAACGAAGCTGCTAGGGCATCGGAAATGAGTACGAGGAACGAACGGAACGAATCGTAGCTCTCACCAGCCGCTACTTCTCAATTACGCGAACTTGTTCTCTGGCGAAGTGAGCATTTGCAGCGACTCTGCATCGACGCGTCCGCCGGCAGGATGTGCGAGAGAGAGATAGGCGCCGAGGCGGTGAGATTAGTAGCCACGTGGGCGTGACGTCACGCTGGAGAAATTTGAGCGTACGATGGTGGCGAGGACCCCCGCCTATGCCGCCAAAGGTCCGATCGCAAAACCCTCGAATTTGACCACATTTATCAGCATACTTTTTCGGGATTATATACAGCATGATAATGGTACATACCATTTTGACGGTCGTTTTTATCAGCATGACGATCGGACCTCGTGCAGCATAAGGGTTCGATTTGTCTAGTCTCCTGGGTAGACGTACCGTGGAGCAAGCTCAACGGACCGTTTTGTCCAGCATATGGAGATCGTACCCCCAAATACGAGCCCAGTGCTGCCCAGTGGGTACCATTCTGCTCAGTCTTCCTCGACAGCCGCCGGCAGATACGGGTAGGCCGGCCGGGCAGCTGCCTCTTTTGTCAGCATAACGGATCGGACCTGCAGCGCCCTAAGGCCCATTATACAGCACATATTATCGGACATAGCTAGCCATAAGGGCCCAATATACCGCATGATTATCGGACATAAGGCCTGTTTACAGGTCATTTTGTACAGCACTATTATCGGACCTCTTGCAGCATAGGCGGGGGTCCTTGGTGGCGGCGTTGTGGCGACTCTGCGTCTTGACCACCATCGTCCATGGCGGACTCGGAGAAAACATACTGCTTTGTTCGCACAACAGAGCTCGTTCGTTCGACCGCCAAATATTTCCGATGGGCTCTGTGGTCCATCTCTTCTATGCCTCGTATGTTGGCGCACGGTACGCGCGATACAGACACAGGGATTGCTGCTCTGTGCCACAAGATCAGCTGGCATCGCGGAAAACGACTCGGTCAAGACTCAATATCTACCCCGAGTCATGGGCGAGTTTGGGCTGGTAATTAGCACCTAGAACACCTCAAACTTCCATCGCAGGGCACCATATATCGGACAACGCCCCGCAATTTTATGAATATCCATTTAAGAGTACAGTGTGCTCACCGTAACAATAAACATTCCACGGCTCACAGCACCCACATTGACCAGAGTACTGACACATTTTGCACCTTGAACCCCGCTAGATGCCAAATAGACTACGTTTGTAGCGACACAGCGCCCCTTCTTTCTCCCCCATCCTGTACGTTGCAAGCCTACCTCACGACTCGATGCCCTATTAATTTTGTGCAGAGTTACACCCGCTGAATGAGTGAACATACCCAAACTGCGCCCCCAAAACCACCGACGAAGATAGATCTCATTCCCCATGGCCGGCCACTGCTCCCAGCCGCAGAAGTAGCTCGCCACTCCATCATGTCTTCGACGTCCTGGATCCGATAAGACTTCGAGACCTATTCGCCGTCATCCACGGGCATCGATGACGTTCCGGAATTCATTATCCAAGACACTTGGTCGGAGCGGTACTGCGGTCCGACCTGGGTTCCTGCGCTATCCGCGTGTCGCGGCGTCGTCTATGGCCCTGGGGGGTGCGCAGGCCGAGACAGCGTCCAGCACCGCGGCAGCAATTGGCGCACTGCGATAACACCACGGCCACCCGCGCACAACATTCCAGCGTCCAATGCGGTTCCTGCGTGGAGGTGGCTACCTTCCCTCGATCATGAACGGCTCCCTGACAGTGATGCCCCCCTTTACAGGGCCCTCTTTTCCTTTCAGACACCGCAGGACGGTTCGATCGAGGATGTCCGAGCGGACCTCTGCAGGTCACGAGAAGCACTGGCCCCCGCGCCGGTACTCTTCACAGTGCTGCATCTGCAGCGAATTTTGCGCGTCCCAAGGCTACGGGTTCGACCGGCCGACGGTGAGCTCGTCGACGGCACGGCGCCAAGCTGCAGGTTCTGGACTACCTTCACGCCTTGCAGATCGCCATGCGGTCGGTCTGACGGACCCGCCAGCACAAAGGGACCGGCACTGCACCAGAGCCCAAGTCCGTGCCACTCCGTCTCGCTCAGCAACGGCCGTGCCGACAGCTCCCAGCAATACATCGCCAAGTGGCACTCCTCTCAGCGTCCCTGTCGCCGCCGCACACCCCGTTACCGAGCGAAGACTAGGTAGGGCCAGCAGTGCCACTCTAGCGAAGATTCCAGGGCCTCGCCTGTCAGAAGAGAAGGCCTTCATTCCCCGAGCCTAACCCCATACGCCCCCGCACGGCCCGCGCGCGCGACCTCCGGCGTTCAGGCCCTCGTCCCAAGGCCTCCCCCCGCTGCCCGATGAATGCGCCGGCCCCTGCGTGGCTGCTTCTGCGCGACACGCCCCACAGCGCCAGAAGATCGAAGGGCGAAGAGCGCGAGATGTGCCGGAGCGCACGGCTTCCAAGGTTCGCCGGCTCGTCTGCCCCTGCCTCTCTGCCCGGTGCGGATCGTTTGTGTGCGCACCTGGGCAGTGGGAACGCACACGACGCGATCGCGCGTGCGCGCCTGATGAAAACGGATCGACGCTCGCACAAAGCCCCCCTTCTGCGCGCATCCGGCAGGTCGCCCTCGAGACCTCGGCCGCCCCGCAGGCGGGAAGATCGATGGCCCCCCAAGGGTACGGTGCACCATCGCGGTGCCACTGCCAGCCGCCATCTCACGCCGCTCGAGGACTCGGAGCTCGGGCCCTGCCCAGCGACGCGTTCGCAGCAACGCTCCAACGACGTCGCGCCGCGGGCTGCGAACGCGCGCGGTCGCTCCCACCGCACCAGCGCAGCTCCTCGGCGATACCCCCTGCGCACCGCGCACGTGAGGACCGAGACTCAATGGGCACGGCTGGATCTCTGTGCTTCCGCGGCCGCTGCTGGGAGCGCGGCCGCGCGGGGCGCGAATGCATGACGCTGCATGTGAGATCGGACGGCGCGGGCACGCCCTCCCGGGTCCCGGGGGCCCTCGACGACATACGCGGGCACATGACCGCGCTTCCTTTTGCCACTGCTCGACTCCGGCGGGCTCAGTCGCGCAGCTGTGGGTGTGATCCAGGGACGGCACCCGTATGGGGGGATGCGGCACTGGGTCGGACGTTCTTAGCAGGGTAGCACTCGGCACGACGGTGCCAGGGAGGCTCGGGCTCAGGCTTGGAAGAGGACATGGGGTCTGGACAGCACGCGCGCGAACCAGCGCAGCGGGCCATGCTGTAGTAAGACACGGAACACCGCAGTATGTACACCGGCTTCGAAAACAGGACAGATGACATACTGCTACTGAGTCCATGGATAGTTCTGCGAGAGATGCGAGAGCTCATTGCGATGAGAGCGGACGGGACGGAGACTACACGGCAACCACCGGGGCTTGGGGATGCGGAGAGTATCGAGAGCCTGGGACGACGGACGATCATTACTGTTGATACACGAGCAAGAAGGATGGTACACTGCACAGGGACGGAGTGACGAGGTGGAATGTGGGTATGAGCAGCAGTGGCGCAGGTGACTAGGGAAAGGAGGAGGCGCGTACTATGGGAGGGCGTGCATCAGGGGATGCTGCGCTGGCAAGGAGTGTCAGGGGATGGGAAGCATCGGATGCTAGCTCCTACATCACAGGCTTTGAATCTGCACTATGAGGAACTGCTTCTCGTCCTGCAGACATAAGAGCGGCAAGCGCCTGTTAGCAACCTTCACCGGCACAAGCATAAACCCTTTGCGGGACGCACCATGAATTGCTCATCTGGGCGATCGGGTAGGGTTCATTAGCGATGGCTAGCGGCACAGGGGCGGGAATGGCGGCTTACCCTCCTTGTCGTTGTGGAAGTCTTTCAGGAACTTCAAAAGCTTATCCTTGTTACGTCGCAGAATGCCCTCGATCTGTGGGGGCTTCTTGGGGTTCGCAACGAAGACCTACGGAGATATCACGTTAAAAACCGCACGCATCGGGAGTGTAGAAAGCAAGGCTACCTTGAACACGTGAAACGCCTCGAACTGGATGTTCTTGCTCTTGTCACGAAGCAGGTTCATCATCATCTTCAGATTCGCCTCGCTTGCGATGTAACGGGTCATGACGTTGAAGTTCGCACGATCCAGCAGGATCTCTCCGAGGAGCTTCAGTGACTGCCGCTTGGTGACGTAATTGTTGGAAAGTATGAGGGTTGTGAATGATGAGAAGAACTGGGGGGGTCGCAATAAGTGTCACCCACAGGGCCTGTGCGAGGCGAAAAGGAGACGTACCCGATCGTAGTTCTTGTCGAGGTATTCGGCAACCATGGCCTTGTGTCGCGTAAGGGTCTCCTTGAGGTTGGTGTACGCATCACACGAGATGCCGAACGTCGTGCTCTCAATGTAATGGGGGAACCTGTAGAACCTGCAGCACGGTGTTACGGGCAAACACGTGATAGTAGGGAGTGCCACTGACTGTTCGGAGTATAGCAAAATCTTGGCAAGCGGTTCGTGTCGTAGCATCTCGCGGAGTATCATGCCTGTGTTGAGCGCGATCTCCTCGTTGCCATATCCATCGAACGCGGCGAACAAGACCTCTGGCTTAGACGACAGATATTCCACAGTGGGGAACCGGGAGCCAATCTGTCGCCTAAGGAGGTTGTTGAATATCTGGACCACATCCTTTCGCGACTCAAACTCGAGCTTGTGGATGTTCTGTATCAAGTGGAGTAGGAGGTCGGTGTTGTAGGTCTCCTGCGCGAGTTGCGCAACCAACTCCGGCAGTGGGTCTGTGAAGTTGAACACGGGTCAGCCACGCGCGCTGAGGACCCTTCACAATCATGCGCACCATCCCCGTACAAGATCGCCTTGATCTGCTGCAAGTTCCGTCCCACATCATCGTTTGCCTGCTGGCGGGTTCAATACGGGGCATCGTCGGATTTGGACCGCACTCGCCTTTCTTCGCACCTCTCCGCCCGGCGGTCCTGCTTCCAGCCTTGGGAGCGCGTCCCGAAGGCCGCGGACGAGATCTGGGGGAGTGCGGGGCTTCGTCTTGAAGAAGTTCATCGTGGTAGAGCTCGGGGTGCGCTATTCGTGGTGGACGACGGTGGGAGGGAGGGGTGCGCGTAAAAGGGAAGCGGCGGGCGGTATCAGTACGTCACGGCAGAACTGGCAGAATGTTCAAATAGGAATGGCGGGTGTGAGTTCTGTCAGCCTGATAGCTGGGGCAGTGCGGCCACTAATCTGCCAAGGGGCGCACGGCGGGGGCGATGGCGAGGAGAGCGGTCTGAGATAGGTGTGGGATGGAGACGGCCGTCGTTGCGGTGGCTGTCGTCGTCGCCGTCGATGGCTAACCTCGAGTGGGCCGGTCCCGCTAGCCCCGCCACCGATCGCAGCACGTGACCGTATGAGCTCGGCCAACCGCAGTGCGCGTCTGTGTCGGCGTCAACCCACGACTCGTCCTCGTCGACTCGGATGCCATTCTTTCGGCCCTCTTCATGAAGGTGCCTGACTTGGTAATGAGTACCTCACAGCTCGACTATCCGACTTGTCATGGATCAAAATGAGAGTGTTTCTCCTGCGTAAATTTGTGGAACAGTATCTCGATCGTGTATTATTGCTCATCCAAGAAGAGCTAGTTCTGCTCGGCAAGATCTGTCCTGAGTCGACTGTACTCAGGAACAAGGGTATCCCAGGAGTTGTCGGTAACAATGCTGTGCTACATGCTAATTCGCCGGTCCGACTTGCATCCACGCCTCGCCTCGCATACGCGCGGTCACGAGCCCACGCAGATACTTCGAGTCGACGAGGAAGGACCACAGCGAACGCGTGGCCTCCGACCGCGCGTCGAGTAGCGGCCGAATGAGCTTGCGCGGGGGCACCGACGGAGCGTGCGGCAGACGCGCTCTATCGCTCTCGGTCTCTGCACCGTCGCGCCGCTTGATGTAAGGGTTAGGCCGCGGAATGTAGGGCACTGTGTACGGCGCCAGCCTCTCGCCTGTGAGATCGCTGGAGTGGGGCGAGAAGAGCCCCAGGACCAGTTTCCAGGATGTGAGAAGACGCTTTGATCTATAAAACTCGGTCAGCCTCCCCTGACACAGAGAGATATCTTCCTGCTTACTGCTTGTAGTTCGCTGCAAGCGAAATGTATCAGGGACGTGTCAAATCTATGGCAAATATTGGAATACGTACAGCCAACCCAATAGTTGTGCCAGCGAGAAAGGAGGAAGCTGGTGGCGTAAAAGACACCAAAAACACCCAACGCAGCCCTAGCTTTGCCAGACAATATCCCAATATCCCCAGCGAAGAACCACCGTCCGACCGTCCACAACGCTCTGAAGGCAGGCAGCGTGAACCTCGGCGCCTTCACGCAGCCCAAGACCCCAGGCGAGCCTTCGACCAACCGCCGCACGATGAACGCGGTGACGCCCGCGTAGGCCGCACTTGCCGCGACACCGCCGAATATGGCCTTGAACTGTGCGCGCGTCTCCTCCCAGTCGCGCGTGCGGAAGAGGCGGTCGGCGAGCAGCCCGGTCGCGTACGCTGGCGCGTGCAGGACGAACGTCGGGAGGAACAGGATGAAGCGCGGGTGCAGGACGGTGGTGAGGACTTGACGCGCGAAGATGCCGAGTGCACCAGCGCGGGTGGGGTGGACGGAGGGGTCAAGGATGATGCCCCATAAGGAGCTGTGGGAGATGTTGGAGTAGGAGAGGAGGGAGTGGTATTTGAGGAGAGACTGCTTGGCCTTCGTTACGGAGGGCGCCGCGTTCGGATCGGTGAAGAGGCTGATCAGACTGTCATGTACGAAGGTAGAGTTAGTGCTGCGAGGTTGCGGGCTTTGTGTGTGCTTACTTCTGCGACATCCACACGAAGTGTGACGCGTCAAGGCGCTCCTTGTCGTCCCATAAGATATCTCTAGCAGCTTCAATAGCGTAAAGCGTGTCCCTGAGAGGGAGAACATTGGTTCATGGCTTCCAACACGAGATATGAATTCCGGCGCTCACCAATCCGGAGCGTTGATGGTCAAGTCGAGCATTCGTTTCTCAATCTCCGTGCTCAGAGCTTTGATGAGAGGGCGAGAGTCCAGCTCAGTAGAGAGCGCAGAGTCCGCAGAAAGCTTTTCCTGCGCGAACGCTTCCACATCTATGGGCTTTCCCCATCTGCAATGGCATGCAGTGAGCGAGGTTGGTTGGTCTGAATGTCCGTAGTCTTACCTCACGCAGACCTAACGAGGTCCCGGCCGTCAACATACGCGTTCTACGAGAAATAGGCAATACGTGCTCACCCTGCTCTGATACTGCGACTTGTCCGTGTACACAATCCCAACAGGGACGATCTGCAGCTTCTTCGCCTGCCCGCCCTTCGTCTCCTTCGCCCACTTGACATACTCCAGCGCCGCGCGGGCCGCCCCGTCCTTCACCTGCACAATGCACGGCTCCGTGTAGCTCGTGCCCTCCGGGAACACCCCGATGACCTCCTCCCTGTCCAGCGCCTTGAACGTGCCGCGGAAGAGCGCCTCGTGGACGGAGGTTTGCGGTTGTGCAGGCTGCTCCGAGTCCGCCGCGGCCGGGGCGCTGTTGGGGTTGCGCGCGACGGGGATGCTGCCGGAGGAGAGGAGGATGGCGCGCGCGAGCGGGTTCTTGAACATGGACGACTTCGCCCAGAAGCATACTGGACGGCCATGGGGGATGGTTACGGCTGTGAGGAGGACGCCCAGGTAGCATGTTCAGAATGTGGGGTAGGCCGAGGATGGCGCTCGACTCACAAAGGGTAGCAATATCCAAAAGCTCATTATGATGACAGGGCGTGCTGTAACGAACGTCGTAAGGTTAGCGTTCTACAGCATGGCCATGTGTGGTCTGCACATCGAAGGCGGCAGCTGGAGAGGACAGAAACTCGGAAACGCACATAATGAGAGGACCGTCCAGCGGCACATTCTCCTGCCCATCAACGTATATTTCTGAGTAGAAGCGCAGAGCCCAGTCAGAGACCTGACGCAGGCCACGATACACAAGCTTCAGTTCCGTCATGGGAGGTGAGTAATCAAGCAGAAGAGAGGGTGAGAAAGCGCAGCCTCGCCGTGTCCCATCCGAGGCAACGCTAACACCACCTGGCGGCGGAGTGGTCTCAGTTCGACTAATGTGGAGTCTCACGCTCATCCGGCTTCGGGGTAGAACATATTTGATACAGCATAGCAACACACTCAAGGCAGTCCAACAAAATATCAGAGAATGGGCGTCGACCACGGGGCAGGTCTTTGCGTAGGCCAAAGAACCTGTTGCGCGTCGAGCAGCGACCTTGATCATTCCATACGGACAACTACCATGTGCAACAGTACATAGACGCAGCGATCCGGGAGATGATATTTTGTGTGCGCTGTGATGAAATCACAGACGACGACCACGGCGACCACCCTATTGGCGGATAGGTCAGTTTTGATATTTCTGCGCCCCACTGATTCAATGCAATGTTACTGACCTTGCGACGGGTAGAGTCGGTGGGGATGGGGGTCACATCCTCGATACGTCCGATGCGCATGCCAGCACGGGCGAGCGCACGGAGAGCGGACTGGGCACCGGGACCGGGGGTCTTGGTACCAGTTCCACCGGTAGCACGGAGCTTGATGTGGAGGGCGGTGATGCCAACCTCGCGGCAGCGGGTGGCGACGTCCTGAGCAGCCAACATGGCAGCGTAGGGAGAGGACTCGTCACGATCGGCCTTGACCTTCATGCCACCTGTTTCACACAAGTTTAACGGCTGCTTCAGAGCGCCAAAATTGAGCAGACGCACCGGTGACACGGGAGATGGTCTCCTTGCCGGACAGATCGGTAACGTGGACGAAGGTGTCGTTGAACGACGCAAAAATATGCGCGACACCGAAGACGAGCTCGCCCTCCGCGACCTGGGGGCCGAGAGAGACGGTGTTCTCCTCCTTGGGCGCCTTGACCTTCTTGGGGGGCTACATCCGATCGTCAGTCAAGCCATCCATCTGCGAATGTCGCGTTTTGCTGCCCGATGCACATTCTGGCGCATCTGTACGGCACAACGGAGCACTCACCATGATGATAAGCTCGTCGGGTGTCTTGAGGGAGGGTGCTTGAGGACGGTGTGGAGGAGGACGACCACCTCTACGAAGATTTCGACACTTGGGAATGGGCGCCAAATCCCGCACGTGGTGTGTTTCACGTGGCAAACGCGTCGCGCGTATGAGTTTACGCCACAGACGCGCCGCGCTCTGCCCTTTCCTGAGGGTCGTTGATGCCGGGCTGTCTTCTCAAACTCGCAGATACACACCGCTCACCAACGCCTCCATATATACCAGATAACGGACCATTTAATATTGCAACTCGTAAGTCACAAACTCCAAACTCACTAGTAGAACTGTCCCGCAGTACATATGTGGATGTTAGGAGTGTCTGCCGGACCGCCACGGTCCTCTCACTGGGCGGGTGCCTCTCAGAGGGAAATGCGGGCTCGCTGATAGGCTGCCACATATATGTTTACAACACTCCATATATTCGCGACTCCCCCCCCCCCACGTGCACATTCAACCCGTATGAATTGCGCAGCTCCGCGTTCCTCGACCCCACTCAACACATATATCACCTCCGGGCACGGGCACCCCGCTCCCCGTATCTGACCTGGGAATCCTGCAGTGCATCATTGAGCACCAGAAGCCTTCTCTCCCGCATGATGCGACCCACGACAGCCTCGGACAACTCCCTGTCACCGTTGACCTACGCCGCTGGATTGGGATAAGATTATGCTCGATAACAATCGCTCATCTGATCCTCCAGAGCCCCGGCCCCAACTGGGACGGCTCTGCTCCCATGGGAGCACCTATATAAAGCGGACAGAGCGGCGGACGGCGCAGAGCCTATTCTCCATCTCGCTTAGCACCTACCCGAGTCCTCTCTAAACGTCTGAACACCATGGCCCCCAACCCGCAATGCGCTGCCCTCGCCGCCGCCAAGGACAAGAAGGGTGCGTTGTAGCCCGTTTCGCGGCCGTTGTGGACGTGCAATCTGACTCCTGGGGGTGCCGCTAGGATTGTCCTACGCGCAGATCGCCTCGCAGATCGGCAAGCCCGAGCAGCACGTCATTGACAGTGCGTACCCCTCCTCTGCTCCCCGAGTTCCCGCTTGTCTGATGCGAGCACCTGGATCGTAGTCTGCACCGGCGCGTCCACGCCGACCACCGACGAGTTCAACGCGCTCGCTCGCGTCCTCGGCATCACCTCTGCTGTGCGTGTCTTCTCCTCCCGAGTATTACAGCGGGCTGATGTTCCGCGATCGCGCAGCCTCCCCACGATGCCGCGCACACCACGAAGGCTGTTTGAGTGTATTGCTGCGTAACCAGGAACTTGAATGTACGACCACACCTGTATAACAATATATCGAGGGAACATCGGAGCTGTATGACATACGTCGTTTGGAGCGGTGTGAACGCCCCCATCATGACATCGTGTTTGACCAGCGGAGGCGTGATCGAGTGCGACCGAGGGTTATTGACTTGACTTCCGTCCGGAGGGCGTGCCGGTACTACGAGCCAATGGCGCACGTCCCGTTTGACCGGTGAGGGGCCGGTCATGAGAACGCACGAATCCTATTACGGGACCTTGGCGGTGCTGTGAATATGGCTAAGGAAGGCATGGCATGCTAAGGATGGCATGGCATGCTAAAGACCGGTCAATAGCGCAGCATTAGCATGAGGAAGCACCGCCAGCAATACATCGGTCAACTCACAACATCGCTCCTTCGCCATGCACGCGTGTTTCAGACGAGCAGCGGAGGACGAGTGAAGTCCGGATACGGTCCGTGATGCATGTCGACCTTCTAGTATAGAGCAGAGCGACAAGACGGTAAAGTCGTGAATGGGTTCCAAAGCGCATGGCGAGTATTGTGTCTGGAGTCTGGACGAACTGCCGGGTTAATGAACTATTGGGCTTTGTGAAGTAAACGTAGCGAACCCATGTTGTTGTGTGCAGTGTTGTCGCAGACGCACTGGCTGCGCTACGTATCATCCTCATCGTCGTCCTCTTCTTGCCCAGAAGGGCTCTCCATCTCTTCAAGGTCGACTGCGACATCCACCGCGTTCTTGTGTCGGAAGCGCCAGCGGACGCATTTGAGCGACGGGGGTCTCTCCATAGTCTTCTTCTGCTCGACCCACTCCGCCTTGAAGCCGTCCCAGGATGGGAACATCATGTCCATGCAGTCGTCGCATTCGCCCGTCCAGAGGACGTCGTTGTTCGAGAGAGACACGAGTCCCCCAAGACCGTACGCGACCGTCAGCTGGACGGTATGCAGTTGGGCGAGTGACATGAGGTAGGTCTCGTAATACCTCTGAGAAACGATGAACAAACGTCACTACTAGAGATACATACAGGCTCACTTACCGGAAGGCCGACGGTCTTCTCGTACATTATTTCAGGCGGGGGATGATCCTTGAAAGTCGCAAACCGACACGTATTGCAGAGACCGCACCACACGAGGTCCTGCATGAGCTTGAGCACACGTAGCGCGGGAAACGCCTCGCTGACGAGGCGCACAACCATGGGGGACGGCCAGGAGACGTCGTGCACCTCCAATTCTTGCAAGTGAGAGGCGATGGGACGCGGGTGGTCGAAGCGCATGAGGAGCATCGCGTTCGACTGTGACGGGTCGAAGTCAATGCGGAGCTTGCGCAGACGGCGAAACGCCTGGAGCGTCCACTGCACGGGGCGGATCTGGAGGTCCGTGCCTAGTTCTACGCAGTGCAGTTCTCTGAAGTTCGTGTTAGCGTCGTGGTATGCGGAACAGGGCCAGTAATAACAACGTACCTGGTCCAAGTGCTAAACTCTGGCCATGCGTTCACTAGGTCTTCCGGCGACTGTGCGTAGTAGACTTCAAACCAAGTCTCTAGAGATAGCTGGCGCAGTACTTTAGAGGCCAATGTAAGGGGTTGGTAATCAGTCCAGTTCGGCTTGTAGCTCTGTCTCGCTCTCTCGGGGATACGCCAGGAGATGATATGGGCGTAGTAATGAACAACTTCTCGCAGTAGTTCGGTGGGGAGGTGATAGTGGCGAGCGCTGACTAGGAAGGTCTCAGCCATACTGCGGGTCGACTGACTGATACTAGTGGTGTTGCTGCCAAGATGGGGTGCACGACAGGGGCGTGGAGGACGAGTAGAACTTAGGTCAGTCCGAAGACGGAGAGAGTCCAAGGTGGAGACTCGGCGAGAGGACGTCTGTGGCGCGGCGCACCTCCGGGGATTCTGTCCGGACCGGACACCGGGAGAACCGGAGCGGCCGTGTTGAGGGAGAAGCGCCCGCAACGATCGACTTTGACCGAAACGTGGGCGCCACGTGGGTGACGTTGTGGCGGAAAGTAGCCTCATGTTGAGCCTCCCCCGCTGCTGCAGTCACCGCAACTTCACGGTTCACCTCACACTTGTTTCCTCCCCTCATCTACGCGTGTGTGCAGTCCTCCGCGAAGCTTCATACGCCATGAGGTTTGCTGCCCCGCGTTCCCCATCAGTTTCTCCACCATCATCTCCTCGGAGGTTCGTCTCTTCAGCAAGATCCTAGCGGTTGGGAGAGGCTCACATGTGTCCGACAGACAATACAGGTCGCGATCCACCTTCGGCGTCCCTGCCTCCTCTTCCTCTGAAGATTCAGACTCGGATGCGGAGAGTGAAGCGTCGGTCGACTCCTTCTGCTATGCGTCCGAGTCTGAAGTGCCCCCTCCACCGCCGTAAGGTCATTTCGCGCGTCCCACTCGCGTTTCGACGTGCTGACGGGGCCTCACAGAAAGCCGAAGCGAAATAGGCCTCTGGCGGAGCAGCATATGATCGAGGACGCGGTGGCGTCGATACGACTGCATGTCAACCACCATGACCCATACGAGGAGTGGGAGAAGGATACACGACAGGAGGCCTTCGTATGTTCCGCGTTTCCTGTCTTGATCTGCCTCTGACGTCTCCGTAGCGTGTTGCAAGGCAGCACCATGCGCAAGAACGTGTGCAGCACCGAAAGGAGCGGAACGAGGCTCGGGCCCGGGCTCAGCAAGAGCTCGCAGCCATCCACGAGCAGCAGCTCCGGGAGGTTCAGCTGCAGCTCTCAGCGTTGAACGTAAAGAAGCAGCAGGAAGAGGAGGTGCTTCGCTCGCAGTGGAAGGAGCGTGACCGCAAGCTTTGGGAACGCATCGACGCGGTCATCAAGATGGAGGAAGACAAGTTGCGTGTGAAGCTGGAAGCTGAGCGGAAGAAGCGCGAGGAGGAGGAGCGTGTCCGGAAGGAGGCAGAAGAGAAGAAGCGACTAGAGGAGGAACGAAGATGCAAAGAGGAAGAGGAGAAGAGGAAGCAGAAGGAGAAGGAGGAGGAAGAGGAGCGACAGCAGGCAGAGGCTGAACGGCTGCGGAACGAGCGAGATCGCGCCGAGGAGCAGGAACGCAAGGCGTTGGGTTTCACGACCGCGTTTGAGGACTGGAAGCGCGCTAGGGATACTCTGAAGGTGAGCGCACCGCTGACAAGTTGCCTACGTCCCGTGCTTATATGGTCGACTGTAGGCGATCAAGACAGGACCAATGAGGATAGTGAAAGCAGACAAAGCTCTGAAGGCTATCTGGAGTGCTGGCCGTCGGGCGATCACTCCTAAGATCGGTCAACTCACCAACGACGCGGAAGCCATCAACAAGATTGTGAGCATACTCTTTGTTGAGCTCTCGCTAATGCTGAACATGCTGTCTGCAGTCGCAACAAATCGTCGAGATTATCCGTCCACTCCAGCCCCATCCCCCGCCAGTTTACGTCGCCCTCCTTTCCTCCCTTGCGAAGGCCATACTATTGCAAGCCGAGACAGAAGTCACGGCCGAGAAACGGAGCGCCATTCCCCTTGCCCAGGTCACTACCAATCTCCTTGGCGTGCTGGACAACTTCGCAGATGTATTCTGGGCGAAGCTATGTCAGCGGACAGGCGGATGGCCAGTGCCCCTTGTCGTCCCTTCAAAGGATTCCGATGGCACAGCGTTCAGCGAAGAGGGCAGACGGAAGGCGCTAGGCTACCGCGGAGAGGACGAAACCCTATCGGAATACTCCAGCAGGGTGACCGGTATGATGCGGGTTTACTTCCACATCCTTGTGGCACGAGTGAGCCAGCCGCTCGATCCGGTGGTCCGGCTGCCGCGATACTGGACGTTCGTCTCGCGGATGCTGAAGGACCCGCAGCTGCTGGATAGCTCCGTGGCTCCGCAAGTACTGCACGGTGAGCCGGATTGCCCCATGTATGATCGCGAATCTATCTGACGTCAGACTTCTCTAGCCGCGTTGGATGTGGGCGGCTTGCTCGCGCGCGAGGTGTGGGGCCAGCAATGGGTCCGCTTGCTTTCGCTCTTGTACGATGGTGTCACTGTTGGTTACCATGGACTGGCGGGTCGTCTCATTGGCGGACCCTCTCCGGAGGGCGTCGCTGCGCGCATGCGGGTACAGCTCGAGATCGAGCGTATTATGAGCGCGTAACGCGTTGTAGGGCGACGAGATAGATCTCGTGTACCATTGACGATTTTACGGATGTTAGCTTGATGTTACCGTTGTATTGCTACCAGTAGATCGCGTTTATTTGCCAACTGCGATGAAGCATAGCGTATCCGCGCGTCGACGGTCCATCGCTGGGTATTCGGGCTGCGATCCGCCAGTGATCCGTCACGAACCATCACGATGATCACACTGCGTCACGCGTTGTGGAGGTGGGCTGTGACACGGTGCGCATGAGGACATGCTCTTCACCGTTTTCCGTCTCCCTCCACACTCTCGTCGGAACATCCCCCTCTCCTCTGTAAACTACTACCTCCAGGCATCTCCGCCTCTGACGTTCCTTTCCCTTTTACTCTCTGTACATGACTCGCTATGGCTCCCGCAGCCGAACACAGGCCTTCTGGATCGGTCTCCCAAACCCAGAATCACAAGGCCCAGCTTGCTACCGCGTATAACGAACTTGGCAAGGAACTATCCTCCCAGAAAATCAAGGTGGTCGGGAACTACACGCTCGGAAAGGTCATCGGAGAAGGTCCGTATGACGCACCTCACTGCTCGTTTGTGTCTCACTTGGTGGAATGCAGGAACATACGGGAAGGTCAGGTTGGGAGTCCACCGCCTGACTGGTATCCGCGTTGCTATCAAGCAGATCCCGAAGGCCATGTCTGCGGCGCTCACTCGCGAGATTCACCATCATCGACAGCTCCACCACCCGCATGTCACGCAACTCTACGAGGTCATCGCGACCGAGTCTAACATCTGGCTCGTAACTGAGCTCTGCTCTGGAGGCGAGCTCTTTGATTACCTCGCGGAGAAAGGCCGTCTAGAGGAGGAAGAGACCCGCGTATTCTTTGGCCAGCTTTGTCTCGCGGTCGCGTACGTGCACGAGAAAGGCATCGTTCACCGCGACCTCAAGCTGGAGAATGTGCTGCTGGATGAACGCTGCCGTGTCAAGCTCGGCGACTTCGGCTTCACTCGGGAGTTTGAACGGGGCACGCTGCTGGAGACCTTCTGCGGGACGACCGGATACGCCGCTCCCGAAATGCTCATGGCCAAGAAGTATCTTGGACCAGGTACGTGCCTAAACATGTCAGATGCTTCCTATGGGTATGCAGACGAAAGTGGAGCGCCGATTTCGGGCCCTGGTTCTGAGTCGTCGCGGTGCCTGCCGGTCCATACGGCTGACTCGACGGGCCGCCCCCTTCTGAGAATCTGTCGGCAGCCTCTGCGGGGCTGGGACGCCGATATGCACGAGGCGGTCACACCGTAAATCCTCTCTCCGGGTTGCCCGTTAAACCATGGTTCGTCCACGTTGTCAGAACGATGCCGCCGTGGACAACCAGACTGCACCTTTTAGAACCGCTCGGCCGATTGGAAGGTGGTCGATTTACCTCCCTCGGCGTAAGGGACGCTCGAATCAATCACCGGCTTTGTTGGGTACGCTGACGTTGTTCGCTTCTTATCCCTACCCCGCAGGCACACTAGTGAATTGACATGGCTCTTCGATTCATAAGCAGCCGGCACCTTCTTTCGTCTGTAGCCCACCGGAGCCTGACGTCAACGTCCTTTCGCGAAATCATGCTAACGACCCATTCCCAACAGAGGTTGATGTCTGGTCTCTGGGTGTGATCCTTTACACACTCTTGACGGGCACGCTACCCTTCGATGATGACGATGAAAGCATCATGAGGGACAAAGTCATCAAGGGAGAGTATGATGATCCTGAATGGCTTTCGGACGGTAAGTGCTGACTAGACTGGTACGTGAATGCTGGTACTGAATGCACGCAGAATCTCGGGCTCTACTCGCTGGGATCCTTCGTGTGGATCCATCAGAACGTTTCACGATCGCGCAGATCCTCACGCATCCTTGGTTCACCGCTGGTAATCAGCTTCCAAAGCGCAGCTCATCTCAGAGCAGCTTTCCCATCCTCTCCCGGCCATCTTCGCCAGCACAGCTGCAGACTACCACATCTCTCTATCCACAACCTCCTTCCGCATCCTCCGCTTCAGACGCTACATTTCACTCTGCTTCCTCCGAGTTCTACTCCTCTGCGCCTACTACTCCTGATGAGACTTCGCCTGGGTCCTCTTCTCCCGACGTACAGGGAATGCACAGCAACGCCAGCGAGAGCACCTTGAAGAAACTCACAGCTAGGCAGCCGGTCCCAGGTTCCTCAAAGCCTCCTACTGTATTAGAAGAGATTGATACATTCCCTGACCGCCCACATTCTACCCCTCCGCGCCCGAACGTATCTCGGGATGACAGTAACCCGAAGATCCCTCCCGCTTATCCTACCCGAACACCAGCACGCACCAAACGACGTTCTGTCTCTTCGACACTCTCGGAACACGGACCGAACAACTTCGAAAAGTCCAATATCCCTCTACCACCACAGGACTTTTCCTCCCTGCTGCATACACCCGCGCCGCTCATCTTCTCTACCCCTCTGGAGCGGGAGCTGCTGAACTCGATGTGCTCTCTAGGCCTTGACACTGGCCAGATCGTCCATTCGGTCCTCAATGACGCGTGCGACGCGACAGGTGCCTTGTGGTGGATGCTCAAGCGTAAGACCGAGAAGAGAGTAGCCGAGGAAGGGGCTTCACAACCATCCATCGACACATCGATAGTCGTCCAGGAGGAGCCTGTTGCGGATGTTCCGCACGAAACCCCGCGTCCGGAGGCGCGACGGGACAAGTCGCACGGGCGTTCACAGCATCGCTCGCACACAGATGAAGCACGCTCGGAGGCCAGCGATGGCACGGTCGGCCGTACCCGGGAGTCCCGCATGCCCATCCCCCCAGCGCTGATGCCTGCTCACTCCGCGCCCGAGCTACAGCTCATTCCTGCGACGCCTACCGCTCCTGTCTCAAAGCGCCCCTCGACTCCCCCGCGCAACCATTCGCCCACACGTTTGCTATCACCGTCGCCTTCGGTCGCGGACTCCCTGGCCGGCAAATCGCTTCCGTCAACTCCCAGCGGGAGCATGAAGGACAAAGACAAGGAGAGCCAAGGGTCGAAGGGCCGCAAGAACCGCTCGGGCAGCGTGAGCATCATGCAGCGCGCGACCACCGCGCTGGAGGCCGCGGGTCTCGTGCGGAAGAAGTCTGCGGAGGCGGTCCGCGAGGAGCGGGAGCGACGAGAGCGCGAAGAGAAGGAGAAGTCGGAGAAGAAGAACGGGAACGGGAGTACGGAGGAACCGCGATCGTCACATGGGAGCGGGTCGAGCAAGCACATGAAGACCCCTCCTTTGCGCGCGGTCAAGGACGCGGCGATGTCATCTACGCCGCCGCCTGCGGAACTGAACGGCTCCCAGGGGCAGATGGGCTCGCCGTGGGTCATGGCGGGCAAGCAGTCCCCTCCGCCCGACACCGGCTCCCCAGCGGACACGCTCACCTCACTTCCTAGCATCCCCTCGCGCGGGAACAAGAGCGCTATTGGTAACCGGAATCGCGCGAGTTTGCTCTCCACGTTCCAGCGCTGGTTCAGAGAGGACCCGAAGGGCAAGCGCAAGGAAGACCCTACAATGGCGCAAGCGCTCGCTCACAGCAACTCGCTCAACAGCCCTGGTTCGAGTCCTGTGTCGACACGACGAGGAGGCACCGTGAAGGGCCGCGGACGCGGAAAGGCTACTGCAGGCCGCAGCAAGGCTCAGGCTGCTGCCCGCGCCGCCAAACGGGCTTCCATGTCCTCACGACGGTCGAGCAGCGTGAATTCGCGGCGGTCATCCACGTCGGTGCAATACGGGGTTGTCGAGTCGCCGCCGTACTCAGCCTCGGTCTCGCGCCGGCGCAGTGACCCAAGCCGACGGTCGTTCGGCAGCCACACGCCGAACTCGGAGCGCGAGGAGTTCATGTCGCGCCCTAGCTCGATACACAGCTTCATCAACCACCCACGGCACCGCAAGTCACCGTCAGCGAGCTCGGCGGGGTCCATTTACTTGGGCCGCACGGCGTCCCCCTTACCCAAGGGTGCTCATCGTCGCGGCGGCTCGGGCTCCTCGACGAGGGTAGTCCGACAAATACAGATGACACCGTCTGGCTCGAATCGTCCGCCACATTTGCGGTCCAACTCAGCCTCCTCTGCGCAGTCCCGCGCGTCATCGCGCCAAGGCTCCATCTACGACCTCTCTGAGACGGACAGTCGCCGGAACAGCTCGCCGCACAAGGTCGCAGTGAGACGATCACTGGACGAGACGCCTCGGCGTGCACACGGCGCCGCGACATTCGTTGCTCACAAGCGCCAAACGCCGTTCGCGAACCCAAGCGGGAATGGCGGATACCTCAACTCACTGGGTCGTTCAAGCTGGAAGAAGTCGTGGGGCCTCGAGCCGCCCGGATGGCAAACGCGCGCCGCGCACCCGGCCGTTGAAGTCCTAGCCGTCTACCCTGCGGAAATGCCAGCCGGGATCCGCGACGTCTTCTCTGGGCGGCAGTCTTTCAGCATGGGAGACGAGTCGGACTGGGTTGACGAAGAGGAGGAGAGCCCCGCGTACGTTGGTGGTCTCGGCCAAATGCCCTCCTCGGCGAGCAGCGCCGTCACGACGTTCGTGCAGGCGGAGACCCCTGCTCCCCGCAGCGTCACCCCGCGGGCCACTAGCAAGCGGGCGGCGACTACTGCGGTCACAAGTCTGTCCGTCGGGCCTGTGCCGCCCAGGGCGAACCGCACCAAGGCGAACCGCTCACCTGCGGGCCGCAGCTCTCCCCTCCCAGCGAACGACAACGTCTTCGAGAGTGCGGAGCAGCGGGGCGGGCGACGCCAGCTGCCCCCAGGGCGGGCCGGCCTCGCCTTCCGTGGCATCCAAGAGGAAGACGAGGGCGAAGAGGAGTAGGGGTGGGTGCGCACGCTGAGTTCGTTGCTTCGGACAGTTCAGATGTATATACCATGTTGAAGTTGTTCGCCTGAGGACCGTCGCAGCTGCTCGCGTTGCGCTCCCTATCCTTATCCATTCGTTTTTTCGGATCGCGCTGTATATTCCCTTCCGCTCGTAGAGCTCTTTGCTCACTCACATACCGGACCGCGTCCGTACTATGGAACTGTGACGCTCTCTCGCTGGTCTAGATACATACGATACCCTTGTGTATGATTCCCTTTCAAGCTGCTGTTGAACGTTGAGGTTTGGGCTTTGGATGTTTGCTATTCTATCCGCATCTCTTGATCGTACTGGTGCGATTTGTGTTGCATTCTACGGACCGGTTGCATAGCTATGCAGTACATTTGCTGAGAGGGGATGTGTGAGTAAGATGATCGAGGCACCGGCGGTGCGACTGTGCGCGGGAGGGATGGCCGAGTGCCTGGCGGTGCGGGGTGCTTGCGCGTGTTTGGCTCGAACCGCTCCGTCTCTCGTCACCAGCCGCGCAGTCCTGCGCTCACGACCACCACCTCCCCTCACGACCACCGACGCTCGCACCCTACCTCCTTCCTCTAATTTGGTCAGTCTCCGCTTGCTGCTCTCCGTCGTGCTCTCCAGCTCATCTACAAGCTCTCCCACCTCCAAAACTCGCACGCAACAGCCATGTCAGTGGCATTCCCTATCGCTTGCCGTTCCACGCTCTGAACTTGCACTTTGACCCCCCACGTCGCTCCAACGATGTCTGCTACAGGTCCGAACCGTACGACCCCTACCTGCCCCGTGGCGGCTCTTCCTCAAACCCGGCTGGTCCCGCGGGAAACGCGAAGACAGCGGCCATTCAGGCCCAAATTGATGACACCGTTGGGATCATGAGGGAGAACATCACCAAGGTCGCTGAGCGAGGAGAGAGGCTGGACCAACTGCAGGACAAGACCGGTGAGTTGCATTCCCTAGTACGCTTCGCGCGGTGGTGCCACCTCCTGGCCGAGTACCCGCAGTACTTGCTGCCGCTGCGTGCTGTGTATATGCCAAGCGCCGTGGCTGATGTCATGTCCTCTTACAGACAACCTCGCCGTATCCGCGCAGGGATTCCGTCGCGGCGCGAACCGTGTACGCAAGGTATGTACCGTATGCATTCTTTGAATTCTGTGCTGCCGCTAACATGTTCTCCAGAATATGTGGTATGTACGCACGCCTACCAGGAATGCTATGACGCTGATCGTTTCGGCGCTCCAGGTGGAAGGATATGAAGGTTTGTAGACGCCCCTTGGTGTGAAACGCAGATACTCACACATCCTTCGTGCAGATGAGGCTCATTATTGGCGTGGCCATCGCCATTATCATTGTCATCATCGTCGTGTCAGTGGTCAAGGCGACACACAAATGATCGGCTTTCCCCCGTTTTGCTCCCTCTGCCCTTCCGTGGCCCCCGCTCCGACCCGACTCGTATATCTTCACCCATCATGGCGGGGGCCATTGTTGTGTTATATCTATGCGCGCGGTCCTAATTCCCCGTCGGTTCATATACTCTTTGGTGCGGATTCCCGTGTGTTCGTAGGTTTCGAGCGGACTATACTACCAGATCTTCTCCTCGCATCACCCTCTTCCGCCAGACAAGTCTCTGAAGTCCATCAGGGAAGCATTTGCGACACATGTACAAGCCTCAGTCTTGTATCTTGCAAAGTTACGGTATGTCTTTCAACACGTTCAACGTCCTCTGTCGCATGCTGTTGTGGTTTTCGTGAATCAGTGTGCGATATCGTTGGCATCGTACGTTCGCGTGGATCAGGCGTTCACAGTACAAGGTCCCTGGCTTTCGCAGGCAATCCTCTTACAAGAGACACACAAGTGTGGGCCACGTCATGGCTCACCAGTCACCTCAGACACTCTAACCGGAAGCCCGGGAAGGGAAAGTCAATAAGCAAGGATCGGCGCTGGTGTTAGTGTGGTCGTACCCTCGTCTTCAACAAGATCACACAACGTCTGCCTGAGGGAGATAAGGCGCCGGTTAGCGTCATTCGAGTATCCTCAAATACTACTTCCCTTGCTGCCGAACGTCGGCAAGTCTATGTGGAAGTTACGATATCGTCTAGTACGTCTCGCACGCCTCCCTCGAACTCCATGCTTGGAAGGCCGGATCCGACGGCGTTCGATACCTTTGGTCCATGATAGGGACCGCCGACAGCTTCCAGGTGAGTGTCTGTGCTCGTAGTGGCATGGTGCGTACTAAATAACGCTTACCGTAGCAGTATAGTCAGGTTCTCTTCAAGGCATCGTGTTCACAATAGGGCGTGACTTTGCTCAAAAATCCTCCAATATCCCAGCCGACGAGGCCTGAGCGCGCGCTTTGGTGTGATCTGACTAACAGGGAAGGAGCCGGTACTAATCTGTACAGACAGAAGAGACGACGACGCGATCCAAGCCCCATCATACGTACACCTTGGTACCTGCACACAGAGGAGGGTACCACGAATCGCTCATTATTCGGCTCCAATTTATGTAGACGCACGCGTGGCTCGAACCTCCGGTATATAAGGGGGTACCCTGAGGACGGGATCGCTACGCGCAAACCGATAGCACCTCTTCTGCTCACCTTCGGCCATGAACCTATTCGCTTACATCCCGACGATCCTGTCGACGCCATTGCTAAAGATACCGCTCCTGGTATCAGAGGCCATCCTCAACTACATCACTACAACGCCGCCGAACCCTCCGCCCCCTCCAGTGCAAACGAAGAAGTACGACGGCCACGGCATCCTCACCCCCATAGATGACATGCATATGAAGATAATCAGCGTGTTGAAGGTAAGCGCTTTCATTTTAGCCCGTTTGGCCCACATTGTAGCTCATCCACGGCACTCGCAGTGGTGTACGTGCGGTCTGATTATGATGGAGGCGGCGGCTGTGATCATTCAAGAAACCCCCTCACTGTGGCAATCCCACCCGAGCCTGGCGCGAGTGTCAACAACCGTCGAGGACCTCTCCCTGCGCATCACGCCGACGTTCGTGGTCGGGAGCATGCTCGCCCTGGCGGGCGGGCTCAATCGCCTATGGTGTCATCGCACCCTCGGGCGATTCTTCGTCTGGCAGCTATCCTTGCAAGATGGTCACAAGCTCGTCACCACGGGACCGTACGCCATCGTCCGTCACCCGAGCTATATCAGCTGGATCGTACTGCAGATCGGCAACATTGTCATGCTCTCCAGCACGGGCTCGTACTGCATGGAAGCCGGGGTTTGGCGGTCGGTCTGGGGGAAGACATGCGCGGCTGTGATGATCGGTTACTTCACGCCCGCCGCCATGATATTGCTGAACAGGATGGCGAAGGAGGACGCGGTGCTGAGGGAAGAATTTGGATCGGAGTGGGAGGCGTGGACGAAGAAGACACCGTACCAGGCGATACCCTACCTGTACTAGGGATTGGTCACCATACACCCAGCGAATTCTAGCTGGACGCGCATAGAATATTGCCAGCTCTGCATCGACGGGGAATACCACCACCACTGATTACCTACTCGACGCTAAGGAAGCTCAACGTTCGCAGGTGATATCATTCGTTGACAGGTGGCGGTGCCGCACCCGCCCGCAGCAACTTGATGAACTTGGAAGGTTCAGTGGCAGCGCTCAGGATTCGACGTTTCGTCGTCGGCGGTCACAGTCGGACAGGAATTCAACGGGAGTCCGATGTTTGGACACAGTGGTATCGGCATTGATTCATAGTCGAATATAACAACGGCCTCCTACTGCGCCATCGAGTACGGCTGTAAGAGGGAACACGTTCAAGTTGTCCACTAAGGTAGGACCGCTCGGCGCTGAGAAACTGCACCCGCTTCAAGAGTCATGTCATATCCGACAGTTAGCCAGGAAGGCCATTCTTCTGTGCAAGATCCACCGTATAAGTACGTCACAGGGCGATCCTCGAAGTCTGTAGAGGCGTTCCGAACAGTCATCTGAGTGAGTAGGTGAGAGAGTGCCTAGCGCTGCCACCGTATGCTTGAAATAAATACTCGCGCTAAAGTCTACCACTGAGTAATCGCGTGCAGACACTCGGGCATCGCCCTGAATCCGGATAGCGTATCAGCGTCGGCGGCCGTACATGCGCGTATGTTTCTCACGCAGAGGCGGTCACTTGACAATTCGCACCGCGACGCTTCGTTGTGTAATTTCTTAAACCACAAGCCGCATTAATCGCGCGCTTTGTACCTGTTCTCACAAGTTTCAGACGAGGCAGCGAGATTGCTATGGAAGACATACCACAATTCACCGTGTACCACCGGTGCCTCTGTGGCCGGCCAGCACCTCAGACAAATAACCTGCCTGTGACCGTCATGCTAGAAGGTTCCCATGACCCCCGCGTCGCTTGCAGGCCTGTGTGTGTCTGAAGAACCGTATGTGAATTGTTCTTCTCAGGTCTGGAACATGTAGGAATGTTTACGCGCGAAGCCGGCGTCGGCTGGCGAGATTGATAAAGCCTGGAATACGGTGTGATATCAGGCGCACTTTCCTCAGATCGACTGTTGCACTATCATCGAGAATGTCTCTGCTCATCCCTCCGGCCCTTACGACGCCCCTCCTCAAGATACCAATCCTGTTGACCGATGTGGCACTCACCTACATATCCTTGACACCACCCAATCCTCCACCGCCGCCAAAGGAGCGAGACAGCTTCACGAAGCCCGATCTATTCACACGGACTGCTGACGTGCAACTGAAATTTGTCCTCCTCTCAAAGGTCAGTTTTGTCACTGACCGTTCATCTCCGAAAGTCACTCACCGGGTCTTTTGGGCGGGTGTAGCTCGGGATTTGCGCTATAGCAGTCGCTGAAGCAGTCGCCGTCCTAGCACAAGCCGTCCCCTCGTCGTTCTCCGACTCTATTCTCTCTGTGCTTGCCCTGGGATCGCCCGTACCTACCCTCTCGCTGCAAATCACGCCAAGGTACCTCCTGGGCGCCGCCATTGCACTCATCGGCGGCGGAGTGCGCGTATGGGCCTACCGCACCCTCGGCCGCTTCTTCACCTGGCAGCTCGCGGTCAAGAGCGACCACAACCTCGTGACCGACGGTCCGTACGCCTGGGTCCGGCATCCGAGCTACACCGGCTTCGTGATGGCCCCCATCGGGAACCTGATCATGGCCACGAGCGCAGGGGCGTACTTCACGGAGGTCGGGTGGCGGGGGACTGGGTGGGGGAAGGTGTACCTCGCCGCCGTGTTTGGGTACATCGGGCTGGTGGGTGTGCAGGTGCTGACGCGCGTTAGCAAGGAGGATGCGGTGCTGCGCGAGAATTTCGGCGAGGAGTGGGAGGCGTGGGCGAAGAAGACGCCGTATCGTTTGATACCTTACATTTACTAGCCATGGGGATGTACCTGCAGCGCGTCGGGAGTAAGGCACAGTGTGATATTTAGCAGCCACGTTGAAGATGTAAAACCATTACTTGTACACCCCTGGCCTTAACCAAACCTATCGAAGGCCGCCCCCGGGTGCTCCCATGAATAGAACTCCTTCGCGAAGTCCTTGAGGGTGTACCGAGGGAGGTCAGGATATAGCTCCCGGACATCGAGGTACCCCAGCCGCTTCGCGTTCTCCAGCGTGTTCTCGCCAAGGATGTGAATGCTGTACTTGTACAGGTTCCAGGACACCTGAAGCGCAACCTCGGGGGTGCCCTCGCCACGTGCGAGCTTCGCCTTGCCCTCAGTGGTCCTTTGCAGGGCTTCGTCTGCTGTGACCTGTATACGCCGGCTAACATGAACCTCCGGAACAGCCACGTCCTCACAAGGGGCACACGTACAAATTTTCTCTGCGCCTTGAGACTCTCGCCCTCCCCGGAGAGTCGCTGGCCAATCTCGTGCGCTTCTAGCTGCGTCGGCTCGTCCTCCCAGATTATGACCGCGTGGTTGAGCGTGCGCGGATCCGCGATAATGTGCGCGACGTACGCGCCGATGTGCCGCAGGTCCGTCACGAGAAACCGATCGCTGCCATCCCCGAACACTTCATACGTCTTGGCCTTCATGTACGTGGTGCTGCGGGCGGGCAGTGGGAGCGATATCTGCATCCACCACCCGACGTCGATAAACGTGTACGGGAGGCCGAGCTCCTGCACGAATTCGCGGACCGCGAGTTTCTGTGGGTTGTTATGGTACTTTGGGTCAAACCTCATTGGCGGTTCAGAAGACGTCGGACGCACCTTGTCGTGGAGGGTGCGGATGCCCTTTGCGCCGGGCGTCGCCCAGTCGCATGGGACGACGCGCTGCACGCCGACTTCTTTCGCGGCGCGAAAGATATCCTCCTGGATGTACGCGCTGGCCGCGCTGATCAGGATATCGACGCCCGCGAGTGTTTCCCGGAGCTTCTCAGGGGTGTCTTTGATGTCTCCCAGCCGAATCTCGACGCCGGACGTACGGAGGGTCTCCGTCTGCGGCTTGGATACGGATGTCGGACGAACGAGCGCAGCGATGCGCTGCTCCGAAAATCAGCAATCTCAGACTTCATGCGCAGAACGCGATGGGACACTCACGAATCCTCCAGACTTGAGGAGCCCTTCGGTGATGCTCTGCCCGGTGAATCCGGTCGCGCCGAGGACGAGAACGAGAGGCTTGTTGCTATCTGCCATGTATCGTCAAGCCGTAGGTGTCTATCGAGGCGAGATGCGTCTCGTTCATTGCAGTGTAGTGATCTGGGCTTATATACACTGTTACTGGGACTTGGGACTTCGTCTGGTACAGGCCTGGAAGATATTTGTAACGTGAGAAGATACTCGCCACCGACAGCATACCCATTGCCTGAGGTTGCGTGCTCATCGGGAAACTGACACCTCGTCATATGTCTTGTACATGTGACGGATCCTACATCATACAGAGTGTCCTATGTCGGACGCTTTGGCGCCTTCTGGTCCTATTAATTGTCGGTAAGAGAAAAACTTCTTGTGCAAGACTTGTACAGCTACATTAGCGCAATTTCGTGGACATATATAATACTAGAATGCTCACTTGAGAAGTTTATTGCTTGCAATGCGCAGAGTTGGGGTCAAAAACCGGTCTCTTGCGGAGAGCGAGAATGACTAATTGCAAACACACATTCCTCCGTAGTGCGCTCAGGTCTCGATCGCAGTCGATCCAACTGTTCACCGAAATCGGGCTATGGCCTATTCGACCCCGACCGTGAATCTCAGTCAGCATCGCGTTGCGTCGCTTGCGCTACTACATCGTACACGACTGACCTTTCTTTCTTGGCAGCGGTGTTCTCCGAATCGCGGCGACCTTCAGTGAGTGTTTCCTTGGTGGGAGGGACTTCTACCACGCGGACAACCTGCTCCTCAACCCGCCGGATTGTCCCCGCGAGACTCGTCAGAGTGGCCTGCCGCCGGGGCTCTCAGATTGCCAGTGACCGTGACCGTGACTAATCACTAAGTCACGGCACACTTGAAGTGGCGGCGCGTCCGACGAGGTCAGAAACGTGCCTCCGAGTCCTACTTACCAGCTCGTACCTCGACCGTCTCCACTTCCGCCGCCTGCTGCCATACTTCCAGTCGGCCTTTCTGCTTGTTCCTGTAAGACATCTGCGTGCGCAAGATGTCTGCCCCTGAGGAGGATGTCAATCCATACGAACTTCTGGAGTTGTCGATTGAGGCGTCGGAACAAGAAATCCGGACGGCATATCGACAAAGGTCCTTGAAAGTCCATCCAGACAGGGTGAGTGATTATGTTGTGCTGCTGGCGTAATCGTATAAGTTTGAACGCGTCTCTAACCAAGTTCCATCTCGAAGAACCGAGGTAATCCAGACGCAGGTACGTTGGGTTGCGCGCAGTCCTTTCGAGTACTACTGATGCAATTTTGTAGCTCGCAAGTTCCATGAATTGTATCAAGCGCAAGAGCTCCTGCTTGACCCGCTCCGGCGGATGGCTTTGGACGCCAAGTTGCGCCTCAAAGAAGCCCGAAAGGCACGGTTCTCCCAATATGACAATAAGAGAAAGAACTTGGTTGAAGAACTGGAGGAGCGGGAGAGGGCGTTCAAGAAGGCACGAACGGAAACTGAGGCTCAGAAGAAGGAACGGTGGAGAGAGAACGAGCGTATCATGGAGGAAGGCAGGCGTCTGCGGGAAGACCGAGAGAAAGAGCTGCAGAAGAAGGAACGTGAGCGCGAGGAGCTTGGGCAGAGCGCTCGCTCAGAGCTGGAACCTCCGTCATTAGGTCAGTTCACCTCTTCTCGCGCGTGTGCACCTCGGATTCTGACACTTGAGTAAGGTCCACTCGACACCACGATCCGCGTCAAGTACACCCTCACCTCCCATCCATCACTCACTTCTGCGGCAAGTATCAGCGCTCTCCTCACGCCTTTTGGCGCACTCGACGAGTCGTCCATTGTTCTCTCGTTGAAACCTGCACCACCCAAGAAACCAAAACGTGGCACAGCTCTCGTGCCGTTCAAGCAAATCGTGGGCGCATTCGGTGCGGTCGGTGCGAGTGGACGCGCGGAGAATGGTCTAGCCGATATTGAGGTTGATTGGGCGGAGGGAAAGGAACCCGAGCTGATAGGATGGCTGAAGAAGATGGGGAAGTTGGGCGGTGGGTCGTCTGGAAGTTCTAACCAGCCACCGACGGCCAATAGTGGAACGAAAGCGGCTACCGCCCAGACGCCGCTGTCATCTGACTACAAGGCGACAAATTCACCACATACTCAGGCTCCTTCAACATCAGCTTTCGCCTCGTTCCCGTCTACCTTCGTGGGTAAATTCTTCATTCGACACTATTGCGTTGCTGAATTGCATTGTTTTCAGCCGGACTTCAACGTCATCCCTCAGGCGCCGACCGCGTCTACAGATGTCCCAGGGATAGATTATGAGTCAATGACGCTGCTGCGCATGCGTCAGGCAGAGCGGGAACGGATCGAACGCGAGATACGAGAGCAAGAAGCTCAAGAGGGATAATCGTGTTTGGTGAGGAGCCACCCACGATCGGGTTCACGCCGCATTGTTGTATAATCTTTACGAGAGCATCAAAGCTCACTTTTTATGTTCACCCAGAAGCAGCATCCATGTGCAACTCGTGAGGCCCAGCATGGTTCTCAAGAGGTCTCGACATATCGCTAACTCTGTCTCCGTCCTAGAAGCGGTGTCGGATGATCTTCACCCGTTCTCATTTCTCCGCACTGCGGCTCAGGTGTGAGAGCCAACCGAAAAACGCGTGTCAGGGTTTGTGGACGCGATAACTGGGGTCGGCAGCATGGGAGATAGTCGTACACGGAGACAGGCTTAGCGACAGCTTCGAAGCAAGTGGTCATCTCGGGGGACGATTGCGGAGGTGTCTAGTTGACTATCCCGCCTGTGGACGCCAAACCATGCAGCAAACTCCATGCGGAACAGCCGCACATTACGCCCACGGTGTAAGAAAAGTGTGTCAGTATGTGCATATACGACGCTCACGCTTATAAAACAGGTCTCCGATTAGCACGAACACGTGCGAAGTCGATCTTGTTAGATTCGCTATGAGCTCTGGGTAGATCAACCTTAAATTGAGGGTGAGTGCCTCTGACCAATAGCTCGATGAGCCCTGCCGTACTTGAGTGCGTCGGAAAATATCCCACTAAATTTATACCATCGAGCCAAATAATACTACTCATATCCATCCCATCCGCGCTACCACAAATATCACTCAGGACCTCGCCTTTCTACGTTCAATCCACCGGGAGAACTTACCTGCAACGACACCGATGAATTTTTACCCTTACGAGCTGCGCCAACTGGCGTCCTTGGTGCTACCGAATTCGTTGCCACCTGCTTGCGCAAGCCTATCGGACCAAGAGTTTGTATGTGTATTTACCAATGTGCGGGTACGTTGAGTGTTCTCACCTATCCCTGTATCAAACGCTGATCATCTCCTACCGTTTGGTATAGGGTCACACGGTGTCGGTATCCCAGGAAACCACCGACGTCCGATGGACTTGATTACATGACCGCCATATAGGAGCCCACCGCAACTTTGGTAGAACAATACTGTGCAGTGGACTAGATTCAGCCCTGGAGAGGGTGCCCTGGGCGTTGACTCCACGCGACCGTGAGCCCGCTCACCGAGGCCGCAACTTACGCGGGGTTTGCGAGCCGTTCTGGCAGCGGAGGCCGCCCCAGTCGTTCACTCTTGCTCTACGTCACCTTTGGATCGAACTGTGCCCCAGCCAGCATATGGCACGCGCCGTCTGGCGACTTCTCGCCGCGGAAGAACGCACTCAGTCTGGCGTGTGCATGGTCTAAATATGTGCAGGTCACCGCGTATCGCGCGCCCACGTTGTCTCTGGGCCGAAGGTTCATTGCTCTATGCCGGTTCATGACCTGAGAGACGGGCGATCCCACCTCCCACGCAAGGCTGGCCGCAATGCCCCCGGTTCCCATGCCCTTCAAGCTGCGCACTCGCCCCGGACGTCTCCACACGCGCTTGTGACAGTTCTGGCAACCAGTAGGTCGCATGTCAATGCCTCCCAGGACAGCCATAAGTAGATCCCCACGCCGCGAGGTCGGGGACGTAGCCCCGCTGGACGACCTCATTCACGATGGACTCTGCCCCTGCAATGGCCCAGTTGTCGCTGGATGATACATTGGGTGCCGCGTTTCTAGGTATGTGAGCCGTCTTTGGTGAACTTTACGGCTTGACTAATGCTTCCTAGGCAACATAGCAGCTGCTTGGTGCGTGATCCGGTCCCGCGTCCCGCTTCCTTCGCTGAGCCCGCCCATAGTCTATACGGAGGCACGGTTGTGCAGACCTACATTTACTATGGGCGCAACGGAGGAGACAGGCTGTATTTGAAGCTCCTTGTGAGTGTACTGTTCGTGCTTAGGCTTCATGTTGTCCGCGGTTCCTGATCAACGTTTCCAGGTGTTCTTCTTATGGCTCGTTCCTCTTTCCCGACCTTGCCGACCCTCGGCTGAGTTCAGTACAGGGCTCTGGACAGCCTCCACTTGGCGTTGGTGACGCATTCAGTCTACTACTATGCTGTCAAGGACTTCTCCAACCCTCTGGCACTCGAGATACCGATATGGTGCGGTCTCTGTCTCTTGCATATCATGAGGTAAACTCATCACTCGCCTCTATAGGAGTATAATGGTAAAGGATAGACTTACCTGTGCCGACATCCATTAACATGTGCCGTACGCCCCAGGCTCAAGTCGTCGTAACTGTGAGCAGTCTGATCCAGTCTGGTTCGTGCTACTGTAGCTTACACAAAGCAGGGCGTGAGCGATCTCATCGTTAGAAGGTGTGTATCGCCATCCACGTCTTGTTCTCGTGCCGGCGCTGAGGGCCAAGCAGCATCTTCTGCGATCGGGTATGGAAATGTACGCCCATCTCCTTTGGCCTATTCGCGGGCATGCGTAACCCGGTGCGCCTTTAGTGAGCAACAATAACCGGACCCTTATTATGACAATTGTGAGCTCTTCAGTGGGAGTCGATATGCACTGTGCTGATAGCTGCGAAATTCGAAGATGACGATATCCCTCATTGTATTTGGCAAGCAGCTTTCAAACATGGGCTCGTCAGGACACTAACGCGACTGCGCTTCATAGGGGGTAGCCTTGGTGAGTAACTATCTCCATCCATCCTAGTATTACAATATTTAGTGAAGTAGCTTTTGCGATCAAGGGGTACGCGTTGCACGCTCATATCCATGAGCTCTTGTTCTGAGGTGTATAACAGACTCAGTTTAGCGTCATTCGCCGACCTGTTTGAGGTCTCGGTAAGCACCACCCCATCGTTCTGTGTTCAGGCTGTCGTTAACGTGTTCCGTAGACCATCTTGTATATCAGCTTAGGATCGGGCGTACTGGCGGACGTCCTCATTGCTGCCTCGATGTGCGTCCTGTTGGCTCAACGTCGAACAGGGTTCTCGAGGTATGTATGCAAAGGTTCGATATCCGCCACAGCTCTGATGGGGGGTATAGGACGGATTCTATAGTCCGCGTCTTGACCATGTACAGTATCAACACTGGCGCTCTCACCAGGTACGCTCCCGAGTGACTCGCACCTCATCCGTCCACCGCTCGCTAATACCTGGGTAAAGCCTCTGCGCGTTGCTCTGTCTCGTCAGCGTCAGTGTTGTTGTGGTTGATCGGCGTTGTCCAGGGCTAATTTTGTGTCCGTTATAGTATGCGACGATGCCTACCAATTTCGTGTTCATCGCGTTCTACTTCGTTCTTCCCAAATGTGAGTCATTCTCGTGGCCTGCTGCTTCAGATTTCTCATATCCTAGACAGTGTTCCTGAACTCGTTGCTCGCGACGTTGAACGCGCGGCGTCCACTTAGAGAGGCCGACCCAAGCATGGTCTCCATCCCGCTCGCTACGACATCCACCTCACCCTATCTACCGCCCATCAGGCCGGCGCGACACAGCCTCCGTCCTCGAAACGCCAGTGATCAGGTAAAGACGCTACTCCGTTCACTCACTGTTGACACAGCGACTGATTTTGCGACGCTCACATCGTATGGTATAGTCCGGGCTGCAAATCCAGGTACATACGGCGACTGAGCTGAAGACAGACCCCGCTGAGCAGCAGATCATGGGCGGCCCTGATGAGGTATGCCTTACTTCAAGCAGCCCGGGCGTCCCGAGCTGATGTTCTAAATTTACGCCCTACAGGCCAGCCAGAAGTTCTGGCAGGACTTCTACGCTAGAATCGAAGAACCGCACGAAACCGGCACCGTGTAGAACAGACCACAATCATGATCCATGCCTTCGAATTTGATTACAGTGGCGTCTCGAAATGACAGCCCCCGTGCACACCGCTCACGGTATCCTTCTCCCGCGGTTTGTCTCTTGTCCTCGAAATGATCGTAATGCGGCATCACTGAATGTCTATGAGTGAGCGGCAACAATATATAGCACACTAAGCTCGAACCAACTGCACCCAGGACAGCCACTGGCGCCGCGCCGCGCAGCACGTTCTGCGTAGTGCTGCTCGCCTCATGTAGGTATTGGGTATGATTGAATTTGTCCTGCGGCGACCCAAGTGAGTGCCGCTCATATTGATATGCCAGTTTGAGTTCAACAGGCACCGAACGACGAGGCCTAGGAACTCGCCGCTTCCACCCCCATCTTTCGCGCTGCCTTCTGGGAAACAGCGCTCGTTACAGAAGACCGTGATGACGGCGCACGTCCGCCTCGCTCCGTGCGCCACGGCTTCGACGGTGATGTGGTACAGCCATATGGTGTTAATGCACCCTCCTGCTGGCCTCGTTCCCGTCTCTTGATTTCTGTCTTCACGCCGCCCGCCACGCGACCACGAGCTCTCGAAGGTTTGGTAACACGGACACCAGTGGCTTCGCGATGCCATCGCCTGCACATCGTGATGAAACGGCTCTCCGCCGCTGACATGTCAGGCCCGGTACCCCCAAAGAGATGTACGGCATTACGCGGACATCCTCATCGCCCTAGACCGGCGCATATCAGACCTGTGAGTGAGAATATACATAGGGTGGCGAGCCGCTCGAGGGAGAGGTCCGCCCTTTGCCAACCCCCCTCTACTTCCTTCCCCATATGGCGCCG
Organism: Trametes versicolor FP-101664 SS1; assembly: GCF_000271585.1. Taxonomy (NCBI): domain Eukaryota; kingdom Fungi; phylum Basidiomycota; class Agaricomycetes; order Polyporales; family Polyporaceae; genus Trametes; species Trametes versicolor. The sequence goes on from NW_007360329.1 coordinate 945,485, forward strand.
ATATCGCTCTCCCTTGGTAACACTATCGGAGCTGCCTTCATAGGTACGGGCGATTGCGTCTCTAGGAGTGGCGGTTGACACATGAGCTGTGTACAGGCAATATCCTTGCGGCATGGTGAGTCCCATATCACCCGTTGAGGTCCTCATCTGGATATACTCATGTTTTGATTTCTCCATAGTCTTTATGGGTTGACGACCTTGCAGACTTACGTTTACTATGGGAAGAGCCGCAAAGACTCGGCTACGATGAAGAGCCTCGTAAGTGCTCCCTCCGCGTGGATGGCGTCAGCTCATGTGGCGTCTATACGTTGTTGTCCTCCCTCTTAGGTCGCATTTCTATGGTACGTCGCTTCACGTAAACTGCGATCATCTCCTTTACCCTCTGCGACACCTCAGGATTCTCGACACTGTTCATCTGATCATGGTCACGCATACTGTGTATCATTATGCTATCACGAATTTTGGGGATTTCTTGGGTGTGCTGAAACCGACGTGGTGAGTGTTTATTGTCTGTGTATATATATATATAATCATCTATCAACTGTGCACATGAACGATGCTAGGAGTGTGCTGGTGAGTCTTGCACTACATCGAACACCGCAAAGAGGTTACTGAATGTCGCACAGGCCCAGGTCATTGTGACGGTAAGTACATAGTGCATCTCCAGCTGAACGACAATGCATCATGACTGATATGAATGCAGGGTGTAAGCGACGGAATTATCAGAGGGTGAGTATACTCACTAGCCTTAGCCCGCCACGTTCCTGGCAGCTTACATAGCGCGATTGGGGGCACAGTCTATTCTGTTACAGAATTTGGATATGTGAGTTCAGGTTCCTTGCATACGCGGTGTGTAGCGTCGATGACCGCCAAAAGTGAGCGACAGGAACCGTGTTCTCTGCTCAATCATCGTAAGTAGCGGTCAATAGAAAGCCTGGTTTGGTATTCACCCGTTGGGTTTCCTCCCAGGCCATCACATCTGTGGTCAGCTTTGGTCAGTCTGCTTCACATATGCCGCTGTCTCGCGACTGACGAGGGCGATTTAGGCTGTAGTTTGGGTGCGTCCTTGCATACGCTTATGGGCTCGGAGTGTCTACTAACTTCCTGATTTCTTCCGTCAGCGTATCCGATCAAGGGGTGGGTAATTATAACGGTGCATGCGAACTTGGCTTCTCATCAGTTGCTCTACGCTCCGTTAGGTTTTCGTGCACCAGCTACGTTGAGCTGCAGCAATTCGCGGTACGTGAATGGTACTTGGTTGCGTCGGCCCACCTGCGTGCTCATCATGCCCTTGACACAGTGGCTTTTCTACTTCAGTCTGTCGATGATCTTTGCCGCCGACCTCATCATCGCTGCGTCGATGTGTGCGTTACTTGCAAGGCGGAGAAGCAGCTACTTCGGGTACGTTAGACGTCGAGCCGCATAATTTTAGCGCGCCGCACTGACTTGTGTCCTACCTTGCTAGCGTGGATCAAACGATTCGGACCCTTATCCTGTTCAGCGTGAACACTGGAGTAGTAACTACGTGAGCGTATAACGAACTTTGTATCGTAGTCTCCTCGCTGACTCGCTTTAGCCTATGCACATTGATGGCACTCATCGCAGTGAGTACCCGCGTCGAAGATCAGGGCCCTGAGGAATCTAACCTACATCGCTTCTGCGCCGCAGTATGCAGTGTCCCCCCACACCTTCATCTATATCGCCTTCTACTTCTTGCTTCCGAAGCGTGCGTCTATCCCTTCTAGTGATGGTGCCGACGCGGCGGACTGACTATCGTAATCCTTTGACTGTCGTAATATTTTGATACTTCAGTGCTTCTCAACTCCGTTTTGGCGATGCTGAACGCGCGGGAGATGCTTCGGGAGCAGATGACAAGGGGACGTGCGCCCATACCGCTCACGCCACTAACAGCTTCCATGCATAGATCGCATGTGGAGGGGATCACAGCCCAAGACGTCAGTTCCAGCGAGGTTCGTCTACTTCCCAGCTTGAGACACGAGCGTCATTCTCATGTAAGGGTCAGCACTACCGCGGACCTCACAACCTCGCGCTACCTGCAGAAGCGAAGCGCTCGGAGGCGGGCGCAAGACGCATCGCGCTACACGAGGTACGTTTATCTTTCCCGTCGGCAGAGCAGCTTAGCTGAGACTGCAATAGGACGCCAGTGTGATTCATATCTCCGAGAGCATGCCACAGAAACTAGCGCCAGCCTGGTAGCTCTCCGACTGTTATACCATATTTGTAGAGTATGCACATGTCTACCACGAACGTCGGATTGTGCCTTCATTTGAGTTGAATTCAGGAACTTCAAGTTGAAACGGATGTCAAGAGCTTGGTGCAAAGGCGCTTGTCGCTAGATCGGGTTGGTAACTTGCATGACAGCGTACCGAAGGTACTCAGACGTTCAAGGATGATTAGTGGGCACACAGTGACGTCGCGGGAAACATATTGGAATCAGATTTCAGCTAGACATCAAAGCTACATAGCGTTCCTCGAGATATTCAATCTCTACTCCCCAACGTGTGCACCCTACTCCGGTGATCTCGTCGCTGCTCATCCCTTAGAGGATGATCGGGACGCAGCCAATGGAGATCAGGCCGCCCTATGACAAGACGTGTGAGAAGGTGCCCAGATTCAATACGGCATAGAGTACGTACTACGTTGTTGTTCTGGCAGCACACAGTGTTCGCGTTGCAGCTGCCGCCTCCGACGCCGATGACGCTGATCGGAGAGCAGCCAACGCCAAGGAGGACGTCGACGCCCTGCACGACAATCCCGAGCAGGCCCAAAAGCAGGCTACCGGCGTCGGACTTAGACTGCAAAGAAACCCGCGATTAGACGTCTTCATGTATGTCTACGGCGAAGTGACTTACACTCTGAACGGAGTTGCAGCATTGGATGGGGCCGGTAGAGCACGAGCCGCCGGTAGGGGTCGCCGCCGGTGCGGTGACGGTGACGGTCTTGGTGACGGGAGGAGGCGCGCCGCCGCGCTTGACCTCCATGGGGGTGGCGACCGCAAGGACTGCGAGGGAAGCGAATGCGACGACTGTGGGCAGACGGGAGAACATGGCTGCAAAGGATGTGCGGGGAGGGATGACAGCGAAGAGAGTTGGTGCGGTGCGAGCTGTGTGGGCCTGCTGCTGAAGAACAGGGCAGCAGTCCCGATGGCTTTTATAACTTCTCGGGCGGCTGATTCTCCGTGTCTGATTTACCCGTTCATGCTCGCAGTAGACGGAACGTGACGTGGTATTGGACGATCAGCCTGGCCCCGACCTCCCGAATACGTTGACATGCGGAGAGCGAAAATGGGCGTACGCGACGTCTGCGCAAGTGGAGCTGGAAGACAACCATGCGGGCAGGTACCCGCGCAAACCGGCACCCGATGCTGGTCGGCGCTCGCGTCCTCCGAGGAAGGCTTGGGGGGCGGTACCGCGGACTGACGTATCTTCTCTTCCTCCGGGATCTATAGCGCAACGTCCGAATCTAGAGCTCAAACGCCGTGCAACGTCCCCCATCACCTTCACGCGATTGAACGGCGCAGATGGCTTTCGTGGGATGGCGCCGTCGTCCCTGGCAGCTGGACACTAACAAAAACCCCGCTGGAGGCGAGTGACGCAGGAAACGGTGTTGTTCGTTCTCAGACTAGAGTAGAGACAAGAAATGTGGTTGGCTGTAATGAAGTGAGCCAATTAGAACGAGTCTCTGGTGGCGTTGAGATGCAGACATACCATAGACAAAAGCCCGGCTTGCCAGCAACATCGGTCATCCGATCCACTCGGTATTGGCGCGGCATCGCCGCAGAGTCCTCCTAGCTGACCTGCACTGCACCTTCGGCTAACAATAGACCATCGCTCGAAGACCTAGACAGAGCTTGCCGATATGACCGACTGGAGGACCTCGCGAGTTGTCACCGACAACGTCGAGACCAAGCTGGATCATTAACCGGTTCGAGGACCCCGCATGCCAAAACGGGATGTCGGAATTTGCCGCGACGCCACTGACGCTCGACGTATTCGCCTCGACCATCGCGCTGGGCCGTTCCTTCTCCTTGTCCACTCCGACAAACGTACAAATATTCGCTAATCCTCCATCTCAACATTAAATCTGATGCGGGGTTCTGCTCCGTCCAATCAAGAAACAGCTGCCCTCGGCCTTCACCCTTGCCCAATCGCTCTCGCGCTCTCGACGCCCGTCCACCTCCATCAGTCTCTCGCAGCACTCCGCCAGGAACGGGATGCGTCTCTTCGCCTCCCTGTCACCGACGCTGAGTTCATTACTGTTGTATTGCGCACGGAGCGGGTCTTCTTTGGGCCCCGTGCGCTCGCTGGACGTTATGATTCGCTTGGTACGCCATCTCCGCCGTATGCCCCCTTGACAGTTGCGGCCTGACAATACCGGCGCAGATCATGCTTTCCATTTGCGAATGCCTAGAAACCCGTCTAGCCCTCGCTCGCAGGCCAGTCTGTGCGCTGGTCGAGGCGTCCGGACTTACGCTGCCGTGCTTCCTGAGTACGTACGTTATAGGCCATGCGGATACGAAGCACTCGGGATGAGACACATCGCCTCCTTCGAGTTAGACTCCACGGCGGGCAAAGCGGTATCTCGCAAGGCGGGAAATTGGTAGGAAAATCCCGCGAAGTCTTTCCTTTCCCTGGAACGTGACCTAAGCGCCCAGAGCAGGTATCCTTTCCCGTCGTTTTCCAGGGACAGTTTGGATTTCGCGGGATTTTCCCGGGATGCGATTTATCGCTTTGTCCGTCGTGCTCGCAGCGAGCGTCCCTCGGGCTTCCACGCTGTCCTCGGGTGCGCAATTGGGACTTGAAGCTCGCAGTGGTACATGCGTGCCCCCGCCCCGCCGAACGCACGACTGATCACCCGGTGCCCCACGATGACCAGGCTCGCTCGACTGGTCCGCGGAGAGCGCAATCACGCATCTGTGCTTATTGAAATCTTCTCCTACTTCATGGGCTGCCCTTGCTCGTCGCAGCCTAGTCCTCGTCGTATTAATCACCGCACCGCGCCCACCGCTCGGCGCTCCGGCGCAGCCCAGTAAGTACAATTCCGCACGCATCTGCTCCAGCGGAAAATCTCACCCTTAATTATCTTGTCTGACAGAGCAGATTGATCACGCAGATTCCAGCGCCCCCCGTCACGGGAGAGCGTGTCCATTTTCTCGACTCTTAGCCTATAGCAAGCCGTACTGCCAAGGTTAGGCTCGGAGGGCGCGTCGATGAGTGCAATTTAGCCTATATGAAAGGAACTGCCGGGGGGCAAGCGTGACCTCCCAGGTGCGCTTGGCCTTCGTCACCTCGATCTGCGCTGCCAGAGTGTCCAGTCCAACGCGCCCACGGCACTCGCGCATACGCGCCCGGCAGCCCATTGCATCGCTCACGCCAACCCTCTGGTGTCTACTCAGTGGCACCGAGGCCGCCGGTAGCAATGGGGAACGTCGGTGGCCGCAAGGTTCGTGCCCTCTCCCGCCTCCCGTGTGCAACCGCGACAGCACGTCCGCGAGGGCGCCGTATGTGGCTGACGATAGGTACGCATGACGAACATGACGTCCTTCCCTACGTCAAGACGAGACCCGCCCTCGACAGCTCGACCTCGCGGCTACGGGTTCTCAAGAATGTCGCGCGAGCCGCCCGCTGGTGCATGAAGGGTCCCTTTTCCAAGTACATGGATGCTACGCACATCCGAGACTCAAACGCGTCTCAAAGTTGGTTGTAACGTGAGTCTATTTGTCATACAGTAGAAGGGTACTGGTGCGGTAAGATGCCGGCTGATGCGCCTTCCTTTGCTAGCTGCGGGACGGCGTTGAGGTGGCACGAAGCCTTGCGGAACCTCCGCGTCGGTCCCTGGCGCTGGCCAACATAGCCGAATGGCATGCCGAGCGTGTCGGGCGCAGCGCGCGTTCGGGTGCGATCAGCAGCGCATGGTGTGTCGTCGGCCTCTGTAGCCATAGAAAGACCCGGCCGTACGTCTCTGCTCAGCTGAAGCCTGCAAAGACGCGTAGAGGGCGGCTTGGCTCTGCACGCGGCTGGCCGCAATGACGGCTGACATCAGGCACAACAGACATGTTGCGTAGGACGCGGCTTCGGTCCAAGTTAGGTCTCGAGGTGAACGTACTTTCTTGCACTGCCTCTCACGTCACGCTGACTTTAACGCTGACCGCCTCGAAATCCTCCATGTCACCCTCTTTTTCTTCGCGTTCCATGCGACTGCGACGGCACCGGTATGTACGGTGTGTTCTATTCGGCTCATCAAGCGGATGACATACCCTTCGCAGGTGATTTTTGTATCAGTCCAGTGCCAGCCGCATCATGCCAAGATGTATGTTGAATTGTACTACCCAAACACGGCTCAGTGATTCTGCGTAAGTAAGTAGTTTCCGCGGTTCCTCCTACCTAGTTATCCGGCTTCCGCTCTTCTAACTTCGCAACAATTCAGGGATGACTTCTCTCTCACAGGGCACCTCACCTAGCGATCGGCGCATACGCCACAACTCCGGGGACTGCTTCGGTCTTGCTTCTATGGCTGGCCGATCGGCACCGCTCGCTGTTCGCTCCCCCCAATGGCGTTCCCGAGCGTGCCCGCCGCCTTCTCTGGTGGCGTCCCAGGCACTGGCACTCTTCGGCTCTTTCGACATCGACATCGGGTGTACCGGCGTTCATCGGCGTTTGCACCGCGCCGGCTCGGTTGGGCGAGCACCCTCTGCCCTCCCGCCCCGCCGACTGCTATTCGCTCCGTAGTGACCGGCCGTCAGTCGATTCTCAAAGCGGCGCACCATCTTCTACTTCTGTGATGCCGTTAGCGCAACGGTATGGACGCCGGGTGGTTTGTGACGAGTTGATGATCGTGCTTTTGGTGATGTGGCTTGTGGAATTTGTTGACACCATCCCGCCAGTCACCCGGTCCCAGTTAGAGCGAAGATTCCAACGGCACACTCGGAGGCCCGACGGTACCGAAGGACTCGGCTCGCCAAGTTGATGGTGACCGGTGAAGCTTTGAAGCTTGAAGAGCGAGCTTGCGTTGACAGATACTATAGGCAGTCGGGTCGAGTTTGGGCCCGTGTCGGGTCGGTCATTCGCTGCGATCGCGATTTACACCGTTTTCACGATGTGTCGATGTCGCGGCCTTGACAACCTTTTACAACTACAAGGCGAACGAGTGGATACGCTCCTGGCAGGTATATCGTCGCCAGCCGCAACCATCGTTGGTAGGTGACCCATGCGTGTGAGATCGAGTTTTCTCGTGCATGTCTTGTCTGCTGCTGATATATGTTTCGATTCTCAAGGAATTCTCGGATGATTATCAACAGGTCCCCGGCCGTACGACCGCGTCCATGACCTGTTGTGGTATTTCTGGAGTTGAACGGCCGGCAATTTATGTTGTCCTAAGACCTCGGCCTTGATTTTCTAGTCTCGTATTGAAGCGGGTGTCACGATAGTGTACGTGTGCACATTTCCCTTGCTCCCGGTATCCACATCGGGCGTCTTAGGGAACCGCATATGGGCCACGGTCTTTCCTTGGCCTTACGGATCGCCAGCCACTCGGGATATTTGCCAGTCCGCTTTGGACCAGATTGAGTCCGGGTTTTAGGATCCCGTCGACCAAGGAGGATACCGTCGATCTAGGTGCGCTATGTCGCTTATCCACTTGTTGGCCCTCTTCATGGCCCTCTTCCAGGTCTGAGGGTCTGCACCCGAGGTCCCGACACATCAGCATGACGACGCATTGCCTGAACACGTACAGCAATGATAATTTTAGGAGATCTTCCTCCCCATTCCATCATTCACAGAGGTATTAACTTGTACACACCACAGGGCTTTGTGCGCTGCAGAGCAGTCGAGAACCGGGCCCCCGAAGGATGTGGCGTCGCGATCGACGAATGCGGCGACGACCCATACCGGCTAGCTTGAAGTTTGTTTGTGGTACGATTACGCCGTTATGCCATCCCTTCATATGTGAAAGACGAGGGGGCATCGAGGTTGGTATTGGCTTGGGAGCCGATGTGGCGAGGGCGTCGGGGGGAGACGCGCGATAGCGAGCAGGTTGCAGGCCGTAATCGAGACAATGCAGCGGTATGAGCCGCACACAGTGAGGTTAGAGATAGAAGGAGATGCGACGTGATTGAGGATAAGAGGGGTGTGCGTTCGTGGGAGGTGCGTCCGGGATTTTATACCTCGGGCTGGGACACCTGTTCACACTCCGCCGCGAGTTTCCGGTGAGCCACCTTCGTGATCTCGCCCGCCTTGCGTCTAGCCCATTCTTTCTTACACTCGTGCCGATCTTACAATTCACCAGCCTCACGAACAATCTCGTAGAAGACGAGAGGCTGACTGCCCGTGCGTCGGGTGCGAAGCGCTCCTCTGCCGATGCCGCCACATTCCTCCTCCCGGAGCTTGACGGCGGACGCTTCCTTCTCTGCTACTCGCATCCCATACCATCAAGTCATCCACTGGTCCTTGGGCTGACGTTGATCGAGCCGCACACATCGGCGGAGAGAGGACGGTCGACGCCACAACGGCGGGGTTGTGGCTGACGGGCGCCACAACTCTCCATAGACGCCGACGCGCGACGCGCCGTGCACGAGCGTGCACGTGAACGCCCCGCTTTCCCTCTTCCTTCACGATTCATCACGAAGAGTCTATCAGCGCCCAAAGCTCTGTTATTGCGCACTCAAGCCTCTGATCTACCCCATACCTGCAAGAATCAGACTGGCACTCGCCCAGGTCCTCTAGTTGTGGCTCGTGAACCCTCCAAGCATACGTCAGCGCAAGCTAGAGATGCTATCAGTATTGAACATGATACTCGCTCGGCTTTTATGAGAGCCACGGAGGTAAGTTGTGTTTGACATGTTATACAGGCTGTTGCTCTCGCCTCGAATAAGGAGCTGCACTAGGCCCGCGGACGACGGGGGCAGAGATCTTGTTGATATCGCTCGTTGATAGTGACAGCTACTATTATTGCCTACTACGAATGAGGAGCTTGCGCGTGACCGTGTCTACTAACGGTGCGTATACGCCATAGGATCCGCGGACCCAGGCTGTACCGCCTCGAGTCTGTAGCACACGCCCAATGCCAGGCCAATGACTCGGAGGGCGGCTACGAGTCAATCGCAGGCTGCGGCGCGCTCAACGTCCGCATACATCCACTGACAGTTCGAGTTCTACGGCTTGTCTTCCAACCACCATCTCTTCCTCGACGTAAAAATGGCCTCCATCGGCACTCTCTACACCTTGCCCACCCAGGGGTCAGGCCAGCGCGTGCGTTTCTACATTTCTCGTCCCGGATACACGAGCTTGACTAACCGTCGAAGTATAGATTCGCGCCGTTGCCGCGCTCAACGGACTTCAGGTGGACTTGCCTGAAGGTTACGTCCATCACCAGGACAACGACAAGCCTGAGTTTCGGGCCAAGTTTCCACATGGGAAGATTCCCGCGCTCGATGGCGCAGATGGCTTCAAACTCTTCGAATCGACCGCGATCGCGCGTTACAGTGAGTCGACGGCATACAGCATCCCGTCATACATTTCATAAATATCGTTTCAATGACACGCCTCGTATCCAACCCGCTCCCGTCTTGTACTATTAGAACGTGCACTGACCTTACTTGGCAGTTGCTGGTCTTGCTCCCAACTCCACTCTGCTGGGCTCTGACCTGAAGGAGTCCGCTCTTGTGGATCAGTGGGTCTCGTTCGCCGACAGCGAGATCGCCGCAAACACGACCTTCATCTACCAGCTTGTAAAGGGCGCCTTTGGCACTTACGTTAAGCCGGTACGTCTTTCGACCATCACCGCACCCCCCGATGCTGAAATCTTCCTTTTAAGATCCACAACACTTTCATTGAGCGCCAAATCCGGGCTCTCAAAACCCTCGAGGCGCACCTCTCCACGCGTACTTTCCTTGTCGGCGAGCGCATCACGCTCGCCGATATTAGCGTGGCCTCCGTCATCAAACGCGCTGCCATGGTGGACCTCGACGCGTCCCTCCGCGCGAAGTTCCCTAACGTCATGCGCCACTGCGAGACTGTCGTCAACCAGCCCAAGTTGAAGGACATCTTCGGCCCGATGCAGTCCATCGACAAGGCGCTCACGTATGTCCCTCCCCCCAAGGAAAAGAAGTAGATATGGAGCGGGCCTTGCATTCGGAGCGGCAAGGGTGGCTAAGGAACGACGAAGAGAAGTGACAACGCAAGAAGAAACCGATTCCTGTAATTTAGATATCCAAAAAGCAGACAGAGCACTCGATAACGCTTCCCTTCCTAGCTTCTGCCTTGTATGTGTAGGTATATACGGGTCCATACAGTATGGTGTACCAGCTGTGTCGGCCGAAACACCACTAGTACAACGTTTCGCATCCAGTCATCAGCGCCGACATCGCCACATCGCTCTTTCGGAGTAGCGCGATGCACGTTTCCTCCTCCGCCATCATGTTCCGGCCCCTCTCGAGACGCGATTTGGCCGACTCCGACACGTCCGTGTTTGAGGTGAAGATGGACAACGCCACAACGGCGTTGGAGCTGTGGCCGACTCTCTCGCACGGCGGACAAAGCGGTATCTCGCAAGGCGGGAATTTGGTAGGAAAATCCCGCGAAGTCTTTCCTTTCCCTGGAACGTGACCTAAGCGCCCAGAGCAGGTATCCTTTCCCGTCGTTTTCCAGGGACAGTTTGGATTTCGCGGGATTTTCCCGGGATGCGATTTATCGCTTTGTCCGTCGTGTCGACGGCCGACGCGTCGCGTGCACGTGAATCCACTGTAATCCGGCGCTTGTTGGACTGTCGTCTCCGGGACAAGCCCCATCTTGAACTTGTTCGGTACGTACTTCGACCATCAGCAGCCTGGTTACTCTCGCATCAGCTGCTGGCAGGTCTATCCTGCAACTGGAGCTGAGGATGATCTTAACGAAGACTTGCTGGACGCTGTCGTCTGGAAATTATTTTTCTGGGCTCTTCGACCGGGACTCGCTGGGACCCGACTTGCAAAATCCGGCCGACCCTGCCACGCTCACTGGAATGCGTAGCCCATCGAGACCGCTGACTACCTCTACAACTTTTACACTGAAATCTTCCAGTCGAGCCATTCACCGAGTGACTCGTGTCCGGAAATCTTACTCATTGAGCAATCTTTACTTCAATTGGATAAGCTAGCAAGCGTAGTAGGCGTTTCAGTAGTAAGTCGTCATCCGCTCGCTGACTGAGCAACTCTTCAGCTTGTGATGGGCTGGAGTTTGAAATGAGAAACGAGCGGTAAGTTCAAAGCAGCTTGCTATCAGAATACACGGACAGGGACGCTGACATTTATCACAGTGCCGGCGAGTAAATGTTACGGCGGCGTCCACACGGACAGCGCAACCACGCCGACCATCAGCTGGGACGCCTCAACGAGACGGGATGTTACCTCACTTGAGGTTAAAATTGCAGTTTAATAGGTATCCTCGCGGCGCCCGCCGCGTTAGCGAGATTTTCTGAACGCCGAATTATGGTCCCCGCCTACACAAATGCGTTTTGCTGTGCCCGCTACCCGCTGTGGATCGACTTCCCGCGGTTGGACCGCACTTTCAAGATGCCTCCCGCCGGTGGGTCGAAGACCTACTGCATGTCGCCGGTGACCGCAAGATGGCCTAGCGGCGGCGTGCGTGGTTGCGATTCTACCTTCGCCACGACCTACCAGTGCCATAGCCTTCACAAGTGACATTGAGGAGCTCATGCCGTCGCCTCGCGTCCAACCCCTTGAAGGTCGCCTCAGGTGAGGTATCCTGCTCCATACCGCGCCTTCCCTTCAACTAACGCGTCTCTCTTGCGATCGGGAAGGATCACGCCTGCACGTTGGGCGCACGCTGGCGAGATCACGTCCACCGATGCGGCACCCACGATCCAGGAGGCCCATCTCGCTTTCTATTCCTGCCTTTCACATGATGCGGTGGACGCTTCGCCCACGCGAGATGCGTGGCACACCTTCCCTCGAGAATCTCGAGATCCGGACCCTTGCAGCCCAGCGGCGCGCGCGTGCGTGACTCCCTCGGTGGGGTGGAGCCGACCGCGACCCTCGTAAAACACCCCTCGGGCCTGCGGCACGGTGCGTCTTCGCACTCACTCGCAAGTTCCGGCTGCGACATACGTGCGAACCGCGCGCGGACGGTTCGTACCGCAGTCCAGCGTGCTCGGCCACCCCTCGCGTTCGACCACCCTCGACCTGCCCGAGCCGCCCGGTTCTGCATGGGACCTGCAGCCAGGCAGGTCACCGGAAGGGCCACGCCTGGGTTCGGCGTCCCGTTCTGTGCGCGTGAGCCTGCGGAGTGCGCGAGCCTTCTGTGCTGTGGCGCACGCCTTCCTTGCTTCGGGTCTGCAGTGCCTGCCCTTTTGCATCACCTTCTCCGCAGAGATCGCAGTGCCGTGTTTCTGTGACGGGGGATGGGCTTTTGCTACGGAGCCGCAGGGTATGTCTCTGCAGCTCGAAGTGCACACCGGAGCCTCGAAGTTCGTATATGCTCTGCACCCGTCGTAGCGGGCCGCGCCCACTTCCTTACGAAACTGCGACGAAGCGACACGGATCTGAGCGGGCTTCTCTGTATGTACTTCCCGTTGAGATCGATAGCATCTTTGTAGCCGAGTGCGAACGTACCACGGGACGTCGAATACACACTTCGCACCATACCCGTACTCTCTCATACACACAACCGGCAGCGTCGCCGGGTCCGAATACCGAACGGCGAAGACGACCGTCTGAGCACTCCAAGGAACTAATCTAAATCGTAATATCGTATTGTGGTATCGTGAAGAGCGTATCTATCCGTAACGGGTCGTAAAGCATGGGTCAGAGAAGATAAACAACATTTGCTACACGGGGAGAGTAGGTCAGCTGTAGTAGAGCGTCCGAGGACGAGAGAGATTAGCGTCGAGCTCCGCGAGATCAGAGAGAAAAGAGACGAGAGCGAGACAGAGGGGAAGCAGGAGACGGGGACGGAGAGAGGAAGCGAGGAGAAGGGAAGAGGAAGAGAAGAGAGGAGAAAGGGGGGAGAGGTATCGAGAAAGGGAACGGACGCCAGGAATGCGGGGGTAGCGCGGAGTGCGAGACCTGATGACCCAATATATGCAAGGCAATAAACGGAGGAGTATATACGTAGGGAAGGTAGAGGTGTGCATCCGAAGTCAATCCATGACAAGGCAACAACCGGAAAGGGTGCGGAAAAAGAGGCGAGAGCGGGAAGCAGGAGGCAGCAACTATGTATATCGTGTACTATAACCAACGACGAGAGCACAGTGAGGAAATAAGTGATCCGATGAATCGATAAATAACGGAGAGCAAACCAGGTCCATGGGCCCATTACGGCGAGTGCGTGGAGAGAGGCGTCTTGTACCGCGACGGCACCATGGAGGGGTGCACAGAGCGGCTCGTCGCGGAAGCGAGCGCGGACTCGAACTTCTCGGGGCGGCCTGTCGGCGGGCTGCGCGAGAACGCGTCGGTGGAGGGGATCCAGCGCTGGATGAGCTGCACGCGCCGCTCATCCTTCTCGCGCTGCTTGTCGTCGGCGCGTTGCCTCTCCTTTTCTTTTTCGTCCGAGCTGGAGCTGGACCGCATCATTTTGGTGGGGGTCGGCGTCGACATCGACATCCGACGGGGCTTGGGGGGTATAGTGGCCGGACGCGCGATGTCAGCACCGCTGACAAGGGGAGTACCAGACCGAACGGAAGGCGTCATCGACCGATGGGCAGAGACGTGCATCGAGGTCGTGCGAGAATGCATCGGCAATGCGGGCCGAGCGAGGGGCGACTGGAAGGACGGCGTGTACGATGTGCGGGTGGGTGACGTCGGTGAAGTGGCACCAGAACGAGATCCGGACATAGTAGACGGGGGTCGCGGAGGGGAGATCATGCCCGAGGGTACGGAACTCGGGGGCGGCGTCGCCGGAACGCCCAAGCTCGGGGCGGCGGACTTGACCTTCGAGCGGTTGAGCTCGGCACGGAGGGTTTGGGCCTCCTGCGCCTTCTGCGAGTATTGAGATCTCTGTATATCCGCGTTAGTGCGACGGATATCCGAGGAAACCGAGTGCCACTCACGATACTGCGCAGCTCAGCCTCGAGCTTCTCCTTTTCGTTTTGGGCATCCTCAAGACGCTCACGGAGGTTGGCCTCGACATTCTTGGCCATGCGAGTAGCCTCGGAGTGGGCGACGTGGTTGACGAGGATGGCGCGCAGGAGAGCGGCGCTGAGCTGAAGAGAGGACGTCTGTGGCGACAATGTGAGTGGCGGGGCTCGTGTGATATCCACTGACTAACGCACCTGCTCGTCGAGCTTGTCCGAGTTCAACCATTCCTGCAGCTCCCTGTGTAGGGTCGTCACCTCCTCCACCGAACACTTCTTGGCGGCGACCTTGGCGACCTTGGACTCGAGCCTACGGGCCTCGGCTCTGGTCTTGACGGTGCCAGGGTTGAACAATAGAACATCGTCCTCGCCGATATCGATGTGGTCGTGGGCCTCGATGGTCGTCTTCTTGGGGGTCGACCAACCGCTGCCGAAGTCGATGCGGATCAGACGGATGGCATCGCTAGAGAACTGGACGCGACAGAAAGGACAGGCAGGCGTGAGACGGGATGGGGTTTTCTTGATGATGTTGTTGCAGCAGTTGAGACAGAGCACATGTCCTGTCGAGTGGCGGGACGATGAGTAAATTTTTGTGCGCGACGTCGAGAAAGAACAGTGAGCTCACCGCAAGGGATGGAATGGGGCAGGTTGTGTGCGCCGTACTCCTCCGCGCAGACGTCGCAGAGCGAGCCGGGACTAAGGGTAATCATAAGGAAGACCCGCTCGTGGATGACAGAACTGAAGGGGGGGAAGGATGATCATTGAGCTCAAGGCCGGAAACAATGAGTCAGGTAATAAATACGAGGGGGCGAGTGCCTGGTGGCCGGATTAGGAAGCACCATCATGGGCACAGCCCGCGTGCTTGGGCGCGTAAATTTGCCCTAAGCCCTCTGCCCCCGTCGCAGCTCGAGCACGCCGCGAAGGCACTCGCCGCGGACTCGTGTTCCTCGCCAACGGACACTCACCTGCAAGGCTTTTCGTTTTCTCTCCACCACGGACGCTTGTCCGCTCCCTACACCTCAAACGCAGCAGCAACCCGCGCTTGAACTCGAATCTCGGCGGCGAATCGGCGGCAAAACCATAAAAATTTTGGCTGCAAAGGACGCAAGGGCCGGGTAAGCTGGGGCCCTTCCCGACATCCGAGGGGGGCGCGAGGTGCATACCTGGTTCGAGACGCCTGGAATGCACTCACAGCTGGCAGGACAAAGCAGCGAGGACGGCCGAGTTCGAGGAGAAGCAAGTTTAACGGAACCAAAACATGAAAAAAGATGACCGACGGAGTGTGAATCTGCCCGGGCAGGCTTTTATCGCCGCCTCCCACGCGCGCTTGGGTTAGGGCTCGGTATTCCCACGCTCGGTCCTTTCGCCGGAACGCCCGACCGCGACCGTTGCGAGCAACCACCTCCGTCGCCGGTCCCTGGCCCGAGCGTCGTCCCGCCGCCGCCGCAGGCTGTCCCGAGTTCGACTCACCTGCGCTCCCGCCCTGGTCGGCGCAAAAATCGACAGCGCTGACTACGAACTTGCGTAATGTTCGCCCGGCTTATTCAGGTGACACGCCGAGGAATAAGGCCGCGCGTCCGCCTGACTGTCCGTGGAACCATGCGAGCGGAGTTGACGTACGGAGCGTATGTGTACATTTGTCGTGCACGGTTCTCAATTCTTCGCTTCCACGCCGCCTGGTCTGACGACACTCCGCGGTGACACGCTCCGACCATGGTCTTCTCCTGGCACCGGCGCGTGCGCGCACCACAATATCACCTGGTTCGCGTTCATGAATGATCGACATCTGCGGGATCTCGCTGCGCCCGTTACGATGCTCACCTCCCGTAGCCCCTTCGTGCGATCTGGCTTCTGGCCTGCAATATCAGGGTCGCTGCGATCGGTGTCTCGGACTGGCACGGCAATTCGACTCTTCGCTTCGTCTCGAGACGCTGCTTCTGCGGCCTTTCGAATGCGGACAGCGAGCGCGCCATTTGCGCTGACACGCACACACGCTACCCTCGTACGGTCGAGACATTTCTAGGCTCCATCTGTACGCATTCACATTGGTCCCTCTGTTATTCATCTCCCCTCGAAACCATGCGCTGCTCATTCGTTTTCCCCCACAGACACGCCGCTCAAATGACGGCACCCGCGCGGGTCTCAGCACCGCCCGCTATAGCTGCACGACTCATCCGCGCTCAGACGGTCGTCGCGGTGATCCATCGCATCCCGATAGCAGCTCTGGATGACCAGCTATCGTGACCGAATCCACATCTCGCGCCGCCGATTCTCAGATACGATCCTCCTCGTTCCTTCATATCCCGTCCACATCCGGCCATCACCCCCCACTCATCCTCGGCTTACTCACTCGCGCCTGCAATTGTATCGCCCGAACTGTATTCCCTGCGGGGATCCCCACTGAGCAGCTCTGAACCCACAGCGGCGTCTCGCAGAAGTGAAGCAACGTTCGTGTGTCTGCGGTGTCTACGCCTCCCGCCTTCGGACTTCCCCGCTCTGACATTCCCCGTCGGGAACCTAGGTTCCGCAGACACAACGAGCACGTTCCCGGCGTCCAAGTTCGGTATTGGACAGACCCAGTGCCACTCGCACCGCAGCGAGGCAGGCCTCCATGCACTATCAACCCGGCCATCGACGATCACTGCCCGATTCGCCATACACGCGCGAGTTCTCGCGCAGGGACCCTCGTCAGAGAGCGTCAGAGTGGCACACACGCAATACAGTCCCGGGTGGATCTCGAGCCTCGCCCTTCCCGTAGCTGCTGGAAGGAGGCGCGTCGCTCTTCGCGCAGCTTCCCCGGCCATTCGGTGGGAGCCTTCATAGAGGCGGAGCAGGGCCACAGCTGGGGCTGAAGCCCGGACCCACCCACTCACGATCGCGGGAGGCGCGCGCATGACGCTGACGACGCGGGTGTGCCGTCTGACTTCGCGCAGCGCGCCCTCGGAGCGGGATGCATTGCAAGGCACCGGCGATCGCGACTGTTCCTCCGTTCCGAGCGGCCGTGCCCCGGGTCCCGGAGCGCGGTCGGCACGGGCAGACGACCAACATCATCGAGTAAACAGGAAAACCGCTCATATTCGCGTACGCGGAACCCGGCGGGGTATTGCATACGCATATATCCCCCGGACCAAAGCTTGCGAGAACGCCATGCTTCCCGACGCGACACGCGAAGCCGCCTCGGCTTCGGCCACCAAGACAGACTGCGAACTGGTCGTGCAGACTTCCTCTTCATGCTGCGCCTTGCGCGACGTGCCTGGGAATACGCGTCCTCCAGGACATCGCTGTCAGGGTATAATTGACCGTGTTACGTGTCCCCGCGCGACAAGGGGCGGCCGTTCGTGAGCCAAAGGTGGTAGGACTTCCCCTCTCCCCTCGTTCTGTCCGCCAGCACCAGAACATGCAGTTGTGGCCTGGTGCCGCCCAACGACCGGGGGAGAGACGAGCCCCACGATAAGCCAGCACGTGTAGGCTGGCGCGCACCCAGCGGCCCTCGCGAGGAACGCGATGTACGTGTGCGACGGGCGATGGCAGCAGATGTGGTCGCACCAACGTACGGAGTCCGGGACCGGGACGCGGCCGTCGAGCTTCTGCCCTGGTGCCCTGGAGGGAAGTTGGTCCCGGAATAGTGGCCAAGCGGCTGGCGGCTGTAGGCGAGGCTACCGAGCGGCCGAGTCCGAAGGCAGAAGGCTGAATGCATGCGCGGAGTGTGGGAATCAGATGCGGGGATGGGAGGTTCGTCCGGCGTCGGAACGCTGGAGAGCGGGCGCGGGCGCGGGAAGGAGACTGACGTGATGACGATAGCTAGTGGGAGCCCCGAGGATGCCTATTGAACTCGCGTGCGACCGTCTGCTGAGTACTCTTTCCTGCCAACTCAAAGACGGGAACACATACTGTCTATTGAGCGAACACAGCGTTGATGAGGACCGGCGCACGATTTGCAGCGGGCTCGCGCGAGCACGCGATATCGATAATCGCAACATGTTCGGAGGAGGGCCGGGAACGTGGCAGTTATCGCTGAGACCACAGTGGTGTAAGGCACTAGCGAGCAACGAGGAGCGGCGGCGGCTGCGTACGCGAGTGAGCCGTTAGAGTTGCACCGGGTTGCCCAGCGCGTCGGGCCAAGACAGCCCAAAGGCGGTGAATATTCGCCATAGCCGGGAGACACGCGCGCAACGCGTTGTGGCGATTACGAGGCACGGCGGGCGGCCACGCGGTGATACTCGGCGAGGAAGTACGAGCGGGGGAGCGGTGTACGACATCAGTGCCCGTTATGTTCTCACTCACCTGTGCGGTACGTGTGGGGACCGCTCGATGGCCAGTTGCTATCGACGAGAAGTCTGTCACTGTGCAGCACCGTTAGCATGAGGCAGCTACGCGGATGCTATCAATCAGGCCACAGAACACAGGTTCGGCGAGTTGCAATCCATACCTGATGGACGCCAGTGTCAGGGAGGCTCCAGGACGAGTCACCCAAGAGCGCCGTCGGGGCACTGAGATAACAAGTGAGACAACTGGGCTTCTTTGCATTGACTGAGCGACGTGCCGCCCGAAAACGGCACATGCTGAGCAAGAACATGATGTTCGGTGCATGCCTGACGCGGAGAGTAACTTCTGGAACGAGACGTTCCTAACATAGTATACGTCTTGGCCTGTATATGGCGGGCTCTGCGAAGCCTCATGTTAGCACGACCTCCGTCCTTACGACATGACCGGGGGATGCGATAGGACACATACAGTGGCCGCGGGACGACCATGGAAGAGAAGACCCACTTTCAAACGCTGACAACTTTCCGTTTCGGTGAGTTGGGAATCTGTATGCGCGTCAATATAATGCTTGGCTTGACGATCAAACTGAGACCGAGTTTGAAGTTTAGATGGCAGGCTCGGGAGATGACTTCAGCACAGCGAGTAGCAAGCTGGAAGCACGTACTATGATACACTTGCAGCAAAGCTACACTCTCGAGCTAAGGTATCTGTACGGGCGGTTACAAAAAAGCCACAGTTCTGCCAGAATGCATAAAAGTAGAGGCGACATACCGTCCGCACCGCTCACTTGCGTCGATGGTGTTCGCGAGACTGATCACGAGAGACTTGCGTCAATGGTGTTCCCAAGACTGATCACGAGAGCGTAACATGCATTTAGGGCATCTCTGCGAGACCCAACGTTAGTACGAGCTCCGCTCTTACGGCATGGTCAAGAAGGTGCGATAAGGGCGCATACAGTGGCCGCAAGGTCGAACAAAGAAGAGAAGACTCACTTTGCAATCGCCGACAGGTTTCTAATTCGGCGGGTAGGGGATCTGTATGTGCGTCGTTATAACGAGAAGCTGCCGCCTGGTTTGACGATCAGCCTGTGGCCGAGCTTGAAGGTTAGATGGCAGGCTCGGGAGATGGCTTCAATGCGGCGAGTAGCAAAATGGAAGCACATACTATCAGACACCCGCAGCAAACCTATGTTCTCGTGCTATGTTAGGTGCACAGGCGCCCCAGAAAGGCCACAACCCCGCCAGAATGTATCAGAGTAGGAGAAGACTTCGTCCATGAGGTGATTGTGTTCTCAAGCTTCATCTTGTAGACAGGGCGTAGCAGACGATGAACAAGAAGTGGTCCAGACTTAGATGTAACACGGTTGGCAGAAGTTGCACGAAGACGTGGTGGTGGTCGAGAATGAAAGGGGCCGGCCACGACCACATCCCTGCGGCAGCAGCGTGCGGGGTAGCATGCGCGTCTATCAATGCTGCCGTAACGAAGCACGAGGCAACGTCTTATGAGCGTCTATGAAACCGATCGGAATGAGCGCTTACAGGATTTTTCGTAACCTGAGCGTCTAGAGCGCGTCCCTCTCACTAACTTGTCTGCTCTTCGTGAGTCTGTACTCTTACTCACCGCTCGCTCTATCTGGGACCTACGTTTCATCACGTGTAAAAGGAACGGTCTGAGGCAGCACGTTAAGCCGAGTTCGAACTCGTCGAAATATCATGTCGACCGCGCTGGGAAAGAGGAAGGGCAGGGACACCGAGACCCAGGACGAAGGGGAGGAGAAGACACATGGGTGCGTAGCAGACACATCAGGCGCGGATATATATGTCTGAAGCAAACCCAGAGCGACTCTTTTTGTGTCGAATCTTCCGTACACAGCGACCTCGACCGACTTGAAGACGCTCTTCTCCGACCTCGCCCCCGTGCGCTCCGCGTTCGTGGTTCTCGAGCAGGGAACCGGGGTCTCAAAGGGCGTCGGCTATGTCGCCTTCGCCATCCGCGAAGATGCCACGATGGCCATTGACAAAATCAGCAAGGAGGGCATCACGCTGGACGGCCGCGGTCTGCGAGTGCAGTGGGCGGGCAGCAAGGTGTGTTGGCCCGTAATACATACGGGGCTACGCGCTCACCCGTCTCATGTAGAACATTGCGCAAGACAAAGATGGCGAAGAGGGCGACGAGGTGAAAAAGCCGGGGAAGAAGGCGGCACCCGCACCTCGTCTGCCAAGACCGGCTGGCCCCTCCGACCCAGTGGCCATCCGCACGGTGGTCATTGCAGGTCTTCCTCAAGGCATCGACTCAAAGACGCTCTGGAAGAAGGTGCGAAAACTGCAGGGCGCAGAGAAAGTCGACTGGCCCGTCAAGTCGGAGTCCGGTCAAGAAGACCCCGGCATCGGTGCGTGCTTTGTTCAACGAATCTGTTTCGTGCATGCTGATGCTTTACGGTAGCGCACGCGTTGTTCAACACCCCCGCTTCGGCCAATGACGCTGTAAGCAAGCTGCACGCACACGTCTACAAGGGCTCCCTGTTGTCCGCGACGCTCAAGAAGCGGCTTGACGGTCTTGCACGGTCCGGAATGAAGCCCAAAACATCCGCGCAAGCATCGGCACAGTCGAAGTCAGGTCCTGCACCAAACCGCAATAGCCGTCTCATTGTCCGCAACCTTCCGTTCGACATTACCGAACAGGATCTGCGCTCGATATTCCTTCCATATGGACCTATACACTCGGTGCACATTCCACTCGATGTGAAGAAGGAGGAGGCGAAGGAGGAAGAGGCGGATGAAGAAGAGGAGGGAACGAGCAAGCCGCGGCCGCCGCGCACCAAGGGCTTCGCGTTTATCTGGTTCCTGAGCCGGAAGGACGCGGAGAAGGCCATGGAGAAGTGCAACGGGATGACCGTGGAGGCGGGCATGGCGGAGACGCTCATCACGGACAAGCAGAAGAAGAAAAAGCAGCGCAGGGAGGAAAAGAAGCTCAAGGCGGCGGCGGCCGGCGGCGCGGACGACGATGGTGAGGACGAAGCCGAGGAAAAGCAGGCTAACACCCGGCAAAGAGTCATTGCGGTGGACTGGGCACTGAGCAAGGATAAGTGGGAGGCGGAGAAGGCGAAAATGGAGGTAGAGGAGGATGAGGACGTTGAAATGGGCCAGGGTAGCGGAGAGTCGGGGGACAGCGATGATAGTGATGATTCGGACGCGGAGACCGGCTCAGAGGAGGGGAAGCTCGGCGTACATGAAGACGGCTCGGACGAGAGCGACTCCGACGCCAGTCACGACGACTCTGACGACGAAGAGGCGAGCGACGGAGAAGCCCCGGAGCCTGTCAAGCCCACATTGCCGCCTCCGGAGGTTGGCACGACGCTGTTCGTCCGAAACGTCCCCTTCGAGGCGACCGAGGACGAACTGCGCACTTTGTGAGTAATGCGCTAGCCTCCGCGCATGTCTGTATACTAACAGATCGTACAGGTTCCGCGCCTTCGGGCCTCTGCGGTATGCCCGCATCACAATGGACGGACCTACTGGCCGCTCAAGGGGAACGGGATTCGCATGCTTTTGGAACAAGGAGGATGCGGATAAGGCGATCGAGCAGAGCACGATCATGCGCGCCGAAACGCTCGGCAATGACACGACTGGGGTAGGCCAGCACGACTTCTGAGATATCGGCGTGTACTCATTCCCGTCAACAGCCCAAGAAGAATCCTTTCAAGATGCCGTCGCTCCTTACTCCCGATCCATCCGCTTCCATTGCGCAGAACCTAGTTCTACACGGCCGGACATTGGATGTCAGCCGCGCCGTCACCAGAGACGAAGCTTCGCGGCTGAAGGAGGTCGGCGAGCGGAGGCGGGAGAAGGCGGACAAGCGCAACCTATACCTCTTGCGCGAGGGCAGTACGTACTCGTCTTCTCCTCTTTCATTCACGCACGTTAATGCGCCTTCTTCCAGTCATCTTGCCGAATACTCCCGCTGCGGAGCTGCTCCCGTCCACCGAGGTCGAGAAGCGCACGACGTCGTTCAATGCACGGCGCACGCTGCTGCGTTCCAACCCGTCGCTGTACGTGTCACGTACACGCTTGAGTGTGCGCCAACTGCCGCTCTTCGTGACCGAGCGCATGCTCAAGCGTCTCGCCATTCACGCCGTACGCGCGTTCGAGGCGGACGTCAAGGCGGGCAAGCGCGAGGCTCTGACCGCGGACGAGCTCACAGAGCCTATACGCGAAGACGAGGGCGAGAAGTCCGAGACTATCAAGCCCGAAGACGACGTTAAGGACGCCGCCAAGAAGGGCCACAAGGGTTGGACAAAAGGGGGGCGCGCAACGGGCGTGCAGCAGGCCAAGATCGTGCGGCAGCAGGACCGTGTCGACCCCGTTACTGGCAAGGGCCGGAGTCGCGGGTATGGGTTCGTCGAGATGGCTGCCCACGCGGACGCGCTGCGCTTCCTGCGCTGGGCGAACAACAACGCCGCCGTCGGCCCGCTCTTCGCGGAGTGGTGGCGCGCGGAGCTCGAGGATACGTTGAAGTCCGAGAAGGCTCGCGGGGGAGACGAGGCCCGCGTGAAACGCATCAGGGCCGAGCTGGACAAGGAGGAGCTACCAAAGAGCCGTGGTACGCTCATCGTCGAGTTTTCCATTGAGAACGTGCAGGTCGTCCAACGGCGCGCGGCTCTGCAGAAGGGGCAGAAGACGGGCGAGGGCATGAGGGATGCGAAGGGCGGGAGGGATACGAGGGGCACCAAGGGCACCAAAGGTGCTAAGGCTGAAGACGAGAAAGCGGTCAGTTTGTGCTCTGCTGCCCTGGAGTTGTTGTGTTGACGTCCTTGCTGACAATTTTCCAGGGTCGTGGTGATAAGAAGCACCGTCGGCAGTCTCTGCCAAACGTCAAGGACGAGGATGCTGAACAGGCCCCCCTCAAGAAGAAGCGCCGTGTCTCAGACACACCCAAGCAGCCCGTGGCACCCTCGCCGACGAAAGGCGAGGAAAAGGCAAGCAGCAATGTCGGTTCACTAATTGGGCGAAAGCGCAAAGAGCGGAAACAGAAGAAGTCACGGAAGTAGCGACGGAAGTAGACACGGACGAGACAGACCCTGCCACGAGACTCTGATACATGTGGGCGGAAGTAGTGCTGCTAACTATGACATGTGCATGCGTACCATGGCCGAGGAGTGGTCCACGAGTCCCAGACGGACGAGATTCATATGCAGTCAAACATCGAGGCTCTAACTGTCTGCCCGCGTCAGACTGGGTCACCAATCCACACATTCGGTCTCGCGCTCCATCTAAATCGCTTATGCTTTGTATCCAAAGGAGTATATGATAATTACCATGCGGGCCTAAAAGGTGCGTCAATGTTAAGAGAGTCGGCCGTGTTGCCGGTGCTGGCCGCTCCTCTCCTCCGATCGACTGGGTGCGCCCTCAATGGCTTCGCCCGCCCACATTCCAGGCATGGCTACGGTAAGTTATATTGCTGCATATGCCGTGCCACGAGATTGACAACTCAACCCCCCCCCCCCTTGTCTCTTCCGACGGCATAGGTTCTGGGCACACGAGTTCGACTTCAAGGAGCGGGTGATAAGCATACGCGATGGCGGCTTCATCCCGCGCCCCAAGAAGCCCCCGCTGGAGTGGGGCCATGTCAAAAGGCACTCGCACGACGTGGGCAGCATCGTTGTCCTCGACCCACTTTCCTCCCGGGTGCGTCGCGTCGCTCCGCTCATCTCAGCGTATAACCTGATGCTGAAGTCGCGCTATGACCTCTAGAACTGCACATACCATATCGCGTCCCCAACACTGAAGAGGTTTCAGCAGGAGTGTGCGACGGCGTTGGAGAGCTGGAGAGACGCGCTTGCACGCGCCAAAGCTAATTGGGACCGAGCGTCGCGTGCCGAGGCGATGCTCCCAAAAATGCGTGTCCACGATCACATCTTGGTCTGCTTGCAGATTCGGCAAATGTCCAGTACTCTGTGTGGGATTAGGGGCATGCACACGTATGATGAACGTGCGCGGAGGCGCACCTGCAAGTACGCAACAGTCATGAGCGTGATCGCATAGCTACTAAAGGAGCGCGGCCCCTTGTCTATCTCCCCGGAGGGATTGTTGAGGTCGACGGACTTCACCCATAACTTGATGGTGCGAAGGTAGCGCGCGAGACTCGGCGCGCGCAGGCAATACTGGCGGAGGAGCGCGGTGTTGAACACACCCAGCCGGTTGTTTATATTCACGTCGCATGACATGCCGGTATCGGGATCCGTGAGTTTCACTGGCGGGACAAACGTCAGCGAGCGTCTCATTCACATCGAAGGGACCTAAGAAGTTTACCGAGAGGAACTGCGGCGTAGGGTATGCTGGAAACGGATTTGTAACCTTCCTCCTTGAGCAACTTAGCCAGCCGTCTTAGAACACTCGTTGAGCACTTGGGTTTACAGAAGGTCGCGGCGGACTGTCCGTTACCTAACATCATATATGGCTAACAAACGCGATGAGCAGTCACCACGAGAACTGCCGTGAGCTACATACGAGGCAAAGCCGTTTTATCACCAGCTGGGATCCCGTATGGTCGATCAGCATCCTGAAGGCATTGGTCGTTAGCCCAGTCCAGCCTCGCTCGATCGACCGCTTACGATTATAACCACATCGATGTCACTCGTGCTGCTGCTGGCGCCGTAGCAGGTGCTGCCGAATGGGCGGGCGTCGTATGTATCTCCGTAGTGAAACCGGATGAGTTGTGTCAACCTCTTCAGCGTCTCCTCACGCTCTTTTCGTCTCTCCATGGTCTGTTGCCAAGCCTCTGAGGAGAGCTGAAGAAGGCCGGATAAGCAACGGAGCAACGAGACGGTAGTGTACACATACTATGCGAGAAGGTGGCTTGGTCTCGGACACCGTTGCGCCTGTAGATTTGTTGACTCCGTTGCTTATCGAATCCGAAGTAGACCGTGGTCTGATTGGCTTCGTACTCGGGCCTTTCTGTAGTGCAATGTGAGCAGCGACAAGATTAAGGCGGGTCAGTGGTCAGCACCCACATATTCCCGGTTCAAATGGATGTTAGCACGAATTTGCTGGAAACTTTCTGCCGACTTGTAGTAGTGCGCTATCGAAGTTGAGGTCATCTTGTTCGGGTCGAGGTGGGGGGTTACGGCGTCGTCGTGTTTACGCGGTCGGATACCACGTCTGGATGGGCCTGGCATGTCTCCAGTTGCCTGTCAACTGTAAATTGGCTTTGGAGGCGAATAAATAGGGTGCTTCGCATGGCGTACCGATCGTGACCGACCCGACTCATGAGCGATGTTACGAGCATGCGACAACGCTTGCTTGTTCTGCGTTGCAGTCCGGACAAGGTTGGTACAGGACATGGCTGGCAGACAAGCGGGCTACCAACGTGTAGAAACCGTAAAGCCAGACAACAGATGATTAAACGGCCGACAAGCTCCAGGCACAAACGAGGACTACCTCAGCAGATAGAGTGACCCGGTGACACAAGTGGAAAACTCAGAGAGTGTGCAGTACAGCGGCTCAGCCTGAGGAGTGCCTGAGGTCAGGCAAGAGGAGAAGGCCCATGAGCGCTAAAAGAGTACATCATAAGCGCCAATCCCATAAGTAGTAATGTTCAAATGCAGCAAGGTCTGGTGAGCGCTGAGGTGCCGAGAGACTGGGCACTGTGCGGACGTCTGAATTTTTGCAGTCGGACCGCACCTGCTACTGCTTAACCCGTCCCCAGCCCTCTACGCTTCACATTACTTCTGTGTGCTCGTGTCACTATGGCTCAACAACGCAAAGTATGGGAGGCAGACATGGACGAAGACCTCCAGGATGTGGATCTCAGCCTCGCCATCGGCCCTTACGCCCAGAGCGGCAACTACGATGACGGTGGGCATCCTATGGTCAACTTTGCGACGGGGAGATATTGAGCGAACCATCCGTTAGCACAGTCGACGATCGACGAGGCCGCCTTGCTTGTGATGCAGCAGCAGATGGTTCAGCAAGCCGCCTTTGCCCAGATCCCTGACGTCGTAAAACGCGTGAGTACCAGGAGCAGTATCAGAACGCGCACGGATGCCAATATGCTCGCAGTTTATCGCCCACTTCCACCAAGCTGTCCTCGAGAACAACCTCGCCGAAATCACCGTCGCCTACGAGAGCGGCTGGAATCGGTTGACCGAGAAGTACTACGCCAAGACCGAATGGCCGGAGGCAGAAGTCATCGCACCGCTGGTCAACGATGGTCAGTGGCAGAATGCGCTTCGCTCTATCTCATCGATATTTATTCCCCACACGTGCAGACCAAATATTCCTGATCCTCTACCGCGAACTCTACTACCGTCATGTCTACTCAAGACTTAGCCCGGACATCGACGATCGCTTCCACTCGTACGAGAATAGCTGCGAACTGTTCAACTACTTGCTGAGTACGATCATCATATGTGTTGCGCATACTAGTTTTAATCGGTTTCAACAGACTCCGACGGGCCTGTCGCACTGGAGCTACCCGAACAGTGGCTGTGGGACATCATCGACGAGTTCATCTACCAGTTCCAGTCATTCTGCGTATGGCGCTCCAAGGTCAAGTCGAAGACCGAGGAGGAACTGTCTCTGCTTTCGGAAGGAAGCCAGGTGAGTTACGTCGTTCTTCCTGGGGTGATCGTGGCTGATTCGTGCCGCAGGTCTGGAGTTCGTACAGTGTTCTGAACGTGCTCTACTCCCTGATCCAAAAATCCAAAATCAACGAGCACCTTGTCGCTCTTCAGGAAGGCAAGAGCGCAGAAGAGATCGCGTGAGTACTTACTAACTGGCCGTACACGTTTGACTCTGACGGCGTTGTTTAGGGAGATCGTAGGAGAGTACGGCACGCGCCCGCTATACAAACTCCTCGGCTACTTTAGCGTTATCGGTCTGCTCCGAGTACACAGCTTATTGGGCGACTTCACGCTTGCGTTGAAGGTGATGGAGAGTGTAGAGCTCAATCAGAAGGTATTCGGCACGCCTGGAAACACGGCACACAACACAACTGACTCGTCTATCAATAGGCTCCCTTCACTCGAGTGACGGCTTGCCATGTCACGACATACTACTACGTCGGCTTCTGCTACATCATGCTCAGGAGATATCCGGATGCCATCCGGGCATTCGTCTCCATCCTGAACTTCATCCTCCGAATGCGGCAATACCACACAAGGAGTTATCAGTACGACCAGGTACGTACGCGAGCCTTTGACACCGCGGCAATGCTCACGCGTTTCCCTTAGATCAACAAGACTGCTGACCGTATGTATGCGCTTTTTGCAATCTGCAACGCGCTTTCGCCCACTCGTGTGGACGACAACATTTCCAACATCGTGAAGGAGCGGTATGGCGAGCAATTCACGAAGATGTCCAGGGGGTGAGTGGTGTGGCGTTTGCGCGGAGCTTGTCTCTGTGCAAGATGTGTGATGTTGACGGTTGTGTTGGCAGTGAGGAGGGCATCCCTGCGTTCGAGGAGCTCTTCCTGTACGCGTGCCCCAAGTTCATTGCCGCAAACCCGCCGCCGTATGATGACGCGGAGGCGCTACGCGCATTCTTCGATGAACCCCCACAGGAGCCCGCGCAGCGGCACCTGGCGCTCTTCATCGCAGAGGTCCGCGCGCAGGCACCCGTGCCGACTCTGCGTAGCTTCCTGAAGTTGTACACAAGTCTGGACGCGGCGAAGCTCGCGAACTTCCTTGACGCGGACGAGGAGGAGATGGTGCAGCAGCTCATGGTCATGAAGCAGGCGAGCCGGAGCGTGAGTCGCGTCGAGAACGAGAAGGGCCTCCTCGAGGGCCAGATGATCTCCACGAGCGACCTCGACTTTGTCATCAACGACGTGCGTCTTCCGTGTCCCCTCGCTGTTTCTGCTCGACTGACGCAAACGGCGCCCTCTGCAGAACATGGTGCACATCGCCGAGTCCACTGTCGGCAGGCGTTACGCGGGCTGGTTCATCCGCAACACTGAGCACGCGCAGCGCGTCCTCGACACCCTGCGTAACGCGCCCCTCCCCATCGCACCCAAGGTTGCCGCCGCGAGCCAGCCGACCGATGCAGCTGCCAAGGGCGCGGAGGCAACGCCCGCCGCCCCGCCCACCCGGACAGGCGGAAAGAAGGTCGCCTGGGGGAGCGCGCAAGCCGCGTGAGGTGACAGATGTTGTGTTGTGTTGCGCTGTGTTGCTGCTAGAGTATTGTGTACGCCATTGTGTATCCTTACGGTGCAGTCGCTGTATGATGTTTTGCCCGCTTGAGCGTCGGTGGTTCCAGCGTTGCCTCGATTGACTTTACAAGTGAGTGTACGCATGCAGTTCCAACAGCCAGTTCACTCCCCCAGTACCATACCATCATGAAGGTTCAAGAGCAAACAACGACGCCCTTTGCATCGCAGGACTGCAAATCTCTTGTAGCATCAGCTGTTTCCCTACCGGTTCTCCCGGTCAGTTCGTTCGTCTTGTGTTTGTTTCTTTCCTGCTAATATATAGCTGGCAGCTATGGCCTTCCGCCCCTGCACAACTCTTACTCTTCCTGTACCACGCCTAACCAAAACCGTTCTCCAAGGTTTTGCAGGAGAAAGCGTGCCAGCCTTCTGCGGGCGCCTCGCAAGGCGTCGGGCCACAGCGCTACGGTCACGTGCACGGCGCGTCGCGCGTCGGCGTCAACGTTGGGATGTGGCGCACGTCTCCGACAACGCCGTTGTGGCGTCGAGGTCCTCTCTTCACCCTGCCATGCGTCTCAATCACCGTCAACAGAGCAGCGCAGGGAAGATCGGATCGATCGAGAGGTGAAATACGGAGCCGGAAGTCCACGCCACATCCTCTCGAGGATCTAGCGGCGTCGGAGGAGGGGTACTTCGCCCCCGGCGCACTAGTGGTTAGCCTCACATCTTCGGCAGAAACGTGAAGTTGGTTGTGTTCGACGCCGTAAGGACCGAACAGTTGGCCGGATACGGGAGGTCACAATGGTGGCTGACCGGAAACTCGCGGCGGAGTGCGAACCGCGGGGTACAGGTATAAAGCCCCGAGCGCACCTCCCACGGAAGCACCCCACTCTTGTCCTGGACCATGAAGCACCCCCTCCTTTTCTCATCATCGCATGCGTCTCAAACGGTTACATCATGCAGTCAACGACCGATGCTCCGCCCGCCACCTGCTCGCCACCGCGCGTCTCGACCCACATCACCTCGCCACATCGCCTGTCTATGCAAACACAGACCACCACCATCCTTCCACCGCTTTGAAATGCTATGGGAGAACCATGTCGCAGAGTGTCTACCGATGTACCTCAAATCGGGCACTGTAGACCGTCGCCACATGTGCCAATTGTGACGCCACATCCCCGTTCCACCTCTCCCCACCGCCACCCGCGTCGCATCCACCTCCTCCGCTACCGCGCGTGCCTCACAAAGGGCGTCGGCGGTATCGCCCTGACCAGGTGGGGGCTTACAACCGCGTCGCCACCATGATCCCTCTCCCCCCACAGTCCGGCTTTCCCACGTCGATCGTTGAGGTGAACGCGGACCTCTTGAATGATGCCATCGCCGCGTGCACGCCCACGAGCAGAATCAGTCAACCTGCCGGTGCACCTCGAGCTGGGCGGCGTGGACAGTCTCTATCGGGCACGACGCCACATCCGTACGCCTCAATCAAACATCGAACTGCACGGACGTCCACGCTGGGAACTCATTCCATCCATCCCGGGCCATGGTAGCCACATAATCTGGACCTCTTCGCGAGCTACGCACGTGAACATGGCGGCACCACAAACTCGCATTATCCACAAAGAACACGACAGAAGCACTAGCGGGGACATATCGTAACAATGGCGAACACGTACTAAATGCGGCATTTTGACGCTGCGACTTGAGGTCTCTTCCACGCGGCACCTCCCCCCGAAGCCCACGTCTTTCACAAGCTTGCGGCGGCGGGCCTACCTTCAACTAGCATTCCTCCGAGCATCTCGACCTATTACGCTCTATTGCATGGTGCCGCTCAGGAGGCCGCCGCGAAAGGGACGACGTCAACGTGACAACGAAACTACAAGTACTCCAATGGATCTCAAAGTAGAGCGGGCGAAGCCACTTCCCGATACCTTTGTCGAACTTTGGCCATGGCTCTCTAATTCCGCCGAGGAAAAGACGCCGTTTCACGGGCACTACGATGGGGAATTTGCGAAGAAGTCGACCCGTGGCTTTGCAAATACTTGGTCGCAGAGGTGCCATGAGTTCACCTGACGGGGAGAAATGCGGCCGAAGACAGCAATCGCGACGGGCACCATCAATGCATTGGCTAACGCATCAACCAGGATATACAACTACAAAGCCGCGACTTGAAGTATCTCGCATGTGGTTCCAACAACTATACAACACGGCGCCGTGATCGACGGGATGACACCCACCGGCGCACGCATACGTTCGCGAAGTTACCAAGAAGTTTCACCAGTTGGCGCTACAAAGTCATACATCACCGCAACGAATTCGACCCAGACAAGAAAAACAACCGTTCCGGGAAAAGTACTCACTTCAGCAAAGACATCGATGTGTCAACTTTCTTCAGTTCAGAGCAAGAGGTCCACGCAGATGTCGTCAGGTAACGACCGAAGACACACCGTGACATTCGACATCGCAGAACGCAATAAAGACATCGACGCCCCCATGATATTCCACGCCAAGCTTCGACACCGAGCCCCATACATGTGATTCGGCAACTCAACCAAGCAAGTTTACTCCACGTCACGAGCGCGCGAGACTGTGAAATACCTTCGCAAACGGACACGAGAACGTCAAATCGACAAACTGTTCTTCAAGAATTCACACTGGCAGAGAATGACTAGAAGAAGTCGAATCGGCCACAGGCAATCGAATTATTTTCAACTGCGGTCCGTGAACTATCGACCTCAAAATTGCAAGAAACAAAGGGGTAGTTCTGGATTGAAAAATGATAGAAATATACAACAGTTCTTGAACATTACAGATTCGTTCGTTCATGATACGTTTTGTCTCGTGCTCTACAGTCGTCTATAAATCGTGTTTCATGCGGCGGGTTGTACGGGACGTTCCACGAACTTCCCTCCGCCCCTCGTGAAGATATCCTGCAGATTAAGAACACAGTTAGTCAAACCGGACCTGAAGCAGCCAAGAAAGCGGTGGACGCACCTTGATAACTCCCCGGCTAATAGTGCTGAGTGCCACGCGACTCTCCCACAGCGGGTAGAGCACGACCGCGATCGCGGAGCAGAACGCCCAGAGCATGCCGATGACGACCCAAGCAGTGAGCCCGCGGACGCCGTACACCGTCTGCGCGAAGAAGAGCGGGAGCGGGATGAGGATCAGCATGATCAGAGTCTGTCCATTATCGTCAACACACGATCATTCGGTACACCCACAGAAGGTGAGTGGAGGACGGTTCACGCACGAGGATGACGGAAGACCACGCGGCGAGGCGGAAGGATTTCATGAGCGCGATGGGGTCGAGCTCGCGTTCCTCCTCTGCGGCAGCGGCGGCGGCGGAAATGGATGACACAGGTGCAAGGCTGACGTCCGCGGCCGCGCTCTTCTTTTCGCTAGCAGAGTCGTCGATAGACCCGGACCGCTGGGATGTGCCCTTTTCGTGTATGACAGCGACGGGGCGGTTGATCGCGCGCGTGGCCTCAAAGTCAAAGTTGTCGGGCCACTAAGGATCAAGGTGTGTCAGCATCATTGTAATCTAGCGGACTGGCGGCATCGGCCACTCACGATGAGAGAGGTCGTGATCGTGATGATTCCACCGACACCGATGGACGCGAGGTTACCTGCGAGCATCTCCAAGTCTCCACCGGTCGTCTGTGACGGATATGAGCAAAATGACTATGTGAACAAGTGACGTAGACGTACGGTGACGGAGAGGTCGCCGCCGTTGAGGGCGGAGGTCGTGACAAGCCACGCAACGACACCCGCGCAAAAGCCGATGATTGCTCCACAAATCGAACCCCATTTGTTCGCCTTGCTCCAGGTGATGCACATCGCGATGGGCACGACTGCTGACCCCAGTGCGACACCCATGAACTCCTGCATAACGATCTTTGGTGAGCCCCGAACACCCTCGGGCACTTGGAAAAAAGGAAAATACGTACGTAGAGCCAGCCCATGGAAATGCCGATGTAGAAGAAAATAAGACCAAGGATGCCCATGACTACGGCGAAGACCGCGACCATCGCGTGCGAGACCTTGAGGATCTGCGCCTCGGTCGCTTGCGGGTTGAAGTATTTCTTGGCAACCCGGAATATCAGCACCTAGCAAACGCGACATAGTGGAGCTTACAGCTTACCTTGTACACATCGTACGTCAAGAGCGACGACACCGCGATGAGCTCCGCAGACGTAGCGGACGTGACCGCGAGGAACAGCACAATAAGCAGCGCTGCGGCACCGGACTTTCCAAGGAGCGCAGCGGCCGCGGCCGATGCGGGCAGCCCAGCGGAGACGTCTGCGGCGGAGAGCGTGCGCATCGCAGGGTCCCCGCGAAGCGCGACGGCGGACAGGCCGAGCGTCGTGGAGAACATGAAGGGGATAGCGAACCAGGCGATGCCTCCGAGTAGGTACGCCTTCACGCACGATGCGGGGCGACTGGCAATTGCGCGTTGCCAGTACTGCAGCGTACGACAAAGTAAATGAGCGATCTACTAAACATAGTTTCCGGCAGTTAATGACTTACAGCTTGGTCCTGGAAGACGGTGGCGAAGTTCCCGATGACGTTGATGACACCGAAGATGAGGCCGTTCTTTGAGCGCATGGTGAGGTAGGACCCTCCTGCGTTGCCCGAGACAGGTGCCTCTTCCGACGCTTTGGTCAGGAGCGCGTGCATCGCCGAGAAACTGCCGATCTTGTCGCTCGTGGAGTATACGGTGAATACGAAGACAAAGATGATCGCGAACAGAACAGCGGTGTGTGTGCTGCATGATTGTAGGTCGATGAGCGTGTGCCGTGAACGGAGGCGTGAGCTGCTTACTAGTCGCAGAGCAGAGTCGCGCGCATTCCACCAACCACGACGTAGATAGCGACGCCAAGGGGAATCAGGAAACACGCCTG
The DNA here is from genome assembly GCF_000271585.1 of Trametes versicolor FP-101664 SS1. NCBI lineage: Eukaryota > Fungi > Basidiomycota > Agaricomycetes > Polyporales > Polyporaceae > Trametes > Trametes versicolor. Next base: position 978,883 of record NW_007360329.1, read on the forward strand.
GCAAGTTATGTCAGACGGCATGCTAAAATTAAGAGCAGTGAAATACTCACGGCAATCGTGTTCATCCCAGTCAACGAGTTCACCGTCGCCGAACCTCCAAGGATGAGCATGGAAGACACGATAACGTTCGTCGCGAGTCCGAAGAACATGAACACCAGGTGCGCGACGGTGCCCCATCGCGCTGCGACGATCTCGAGCCATGTATGCGCGTGCGGCGCGTTCAGCTTGAGCTTTGCGGCCAACTATAGAGTATGTTGGCATCTTGTTGAGTGTACGATGGCAATAGAGAACGTACCTGAGCGAAGAGTAGGACCTGCACCGTGGCACCGGATCCGTACCACCACGGTCCCGAGATCCCATCTTTGTATGCGACGGCACTAGATTGCAACTGTATTCCACGTGTTAGCGACTCGAGCACCACATATAACCAACTCAGTAGGAAGGTACTGACCAGTGTTGCCGCCCAAGTCCACGCAGACACGATGCCCGATGCAATCAGACCTGGCTTCACGCTTCTCGACGCGCTGTTGAATTCCTCGGAGTTCTTGGGGGAGAAACCGGTGTACCGCGATTGGATCGCGGTGAGGCCCACCATGAACGCGCTGAAGAACAGGCCGATGCCTATTGGCTGCGCTCAGGCGTGTTCGTCCGGCACGCGATCAAGAGTGGTACATACCGACGACTGGAGGGAGAATCAGGATGATTCCATGGACCGTAAAGATGTGTACTCACCGACACCGTAACCCGCTCCTTGCGGCAGTATAGGCTCGTTTCCAGACATCTCTTAGCGTCGGTTGATGGGTAAAATCCGTCCAGGTAGAGCGTCAGAAAAAGCCGCCCGCCGTGACTCCCACTTCAGCAAAGAAGTCGCGAGAGGAGAGAGAGAAGGTCGGTCTTCCTGCCGGCAGCTGTCCTAGCGTTTATAAGAAGCTCAAGGCCACTAAAACTCCCCGGAATCTGCAGATTCCTTCGGAGTCCCGCTTATCTGTGGCAGCAGCGGCCAATTGGAATAGGCAAGGCGATGGAGAGGGCCATCGGAAGCTTGGGACGCTCGCGCACTTATCGCAAACGTTCTTGAAGGCGTGGGCAGTGACTGCAAGAAGCGAGATAAGCACCTTAGGCTGGAGCTGCAGGAGTCAGGGCGTCTGAGACTTCATCATCCCTCTTCCTAGTGCACTCGGAGGGAAAATATACGGAATGGGAGGATCGTATCTTGCAAGATAGCTTCAGCATTCGTACTCCTGTGAAGATAACATACGCACCAGAGACATGGACGGAGCAGACAAGTTGGCGACAAGTGAGCAACTGCTCATAGCCATTCACGTGGTTATGGGAGGAGGTAAGGCGGCTATTGGCTGCCCATATCGAGCGATGTACGTACCGTCCGATCGGGCGAGATGATCTGGTAGAGATAATGAGCCCTCACTCCGTGCTTCCCGGAAATACTCCAGGTCGATAACAATCTTGGCAAAACGCGTCGGGATGCACAACGCCTGAGCGCGGCATACTAGACGCGCGCTATGTACAAGGTAGTATATCTGCTATATGTATGTGGATTCCTTAAGGTGCAGCTGTAGAGCGTGAACGCGCCAACCACGAGAAGGACAGGAACGCACGAATCAGCCTATGCACGCTATAGTATGATCATGACTTGTGCCCCAGATTCTCAGCGAAGCTAGTTCGTTAAACAAACGGAAACATAGCCAACGGAGGCACCGTTCCAGCAAGGGGTCGTTGAGCAACAGCGGTCATCCTGCACCGCGATATAAGTACCCAATACGGGCTAGCGCCATCAAGCTAGCCTGTGTCGTAATCGCTCAAGTCCGGCGCGATCGAGTCAGCGCCAGCCTCCGCCGACCTCCGTTTCTCGGACTTGGAGAGCCTCACAATACTATCTCACTATTACTGTTACCACCATGTCGTCAGCGTCAAGACCATACAAGATCGCCGTTCTGCTCTGTGATACGCCTCTTCCGGCTATCCTCGCTGCAAATGGAAACTACGGGGCTGTCTTTGAGAAGCTGTTTCGCAACTCCCTCCCATCCTCCAGCATCCCGGACGCGGAGTTCACAGTGGATGCGTACGACATCAGAAACGAACAAGTGTACCCTGAGGATGTCGATCAGTACGATGCAGTGCTGCTCACAGGGTCATGTAAGTCTCGACATATGGCCAATCGTCCGCCGTCGATCACTAATAGTGTAGTGCAGCGGCATCGGCGTATGAGAACTTAGAATGGATCAACAAACTCATACAGTACGTTCGCTTTCTGGCCAAAGAAAAGCCGGATATCCGCATCTTCGGTGGGTTTTGCTCGCGTGCAGTCCCACTACGGGTGCTAATGACGATGTACAGGGATATGCTTCGGGCACCAGATCGTCGCGCGCGCACTGGGCGGTGAGTGCGTGCCCAACGACGGGAAATGGGAGATTGGAGTGACCGAGATCGGACTGACGGACATCGGCAAGAAGCTCTTCGGCGTATCTGGACTGGTAAGACTCCTTCCTCTGCACCCAAACCAGACGGCAGCTGACGACGCCTCTGGGTACACAGAACTTGGAACAGATGCACCGCGACCACGTACCAGATGTCCCGCCTTCCTTCCATCTCCTAGGCTCCACGCCCGTGTCTCTGAATCAGGGCATGGTGCAGCTGTATCCGGGCGCGTCGCCGGACTCGCTCTCGCCCGCAGACGTGCACATCTTCACGGTGCAGGGCCATCCGGAGTTCCACACGAAGATCACGCAGGAGATCGTGAAGGCACGCTCCTCCACGGGGTTGCTAGACAAGAACATCGTGGACGACTACTGGCGGAGAGCAGACAACCGCAACGACGGGCCTGGGGTGGTGGGGAAGACGTTATGGGAGATGCTGCGTGCATCCAGGGAGGCGGCGGGCTCGCATATAGGGAAGCAGACCGCAGTATGAACGGTCATTGTATCTCCGGGCATGAATCTATGGACGTGTCGCATGGAAGGACGCTCGTGTGTGTGAGTGCAGGAGATTGACAAAATGATGTGCGCCGGCGCTGCGCCAGTTCATGCCATAACGCTGGGACGTGCAAATCCTCGTCTGTCTGACTTGTCAAAAGAACGCACTGGGGTAGCGCGAATCACTGCACCAGCGGTTCGGAAGGATGCCTCGCGTCCCGCTTGCACTAGTCGCGTATGCCATGTCCCGCCGTTGGACGCGAGCCTATAGAAATGCTGCATGGCATTGGGGGTACGATAGGTGAGCGCAGGAAGCTTACGCGATGATGTGCACGAGCGCTGCGCTAGCTACGATTTATGGCACGCTATTAGACCTATATATCGCACATCACCGCTGCGAGTGCCTCCGAAGCTGACAGGGGCCCACTTAGCGTCGTCCGTTGCCTTGAGACGTGATACGGCGCACGACAGAGGGCGCGTCGCTCAGGACTAGCAGCTGAGGACTAGCGAAGCGATAGACAGACGAGCGGTATATTCGAAGTTCATTCAGTGCACGTCGGGGAGACCGGAGGCAAGCGCGGCTCCCGGCATGCCGATGAGAGTCGGAGCGAGTGCCCACTCGTGAGCGATGATGGGGCGCAGATAGGGGCCGTGGACACAAAGCACGCAAGTTGGGCCGAAATGAAGGAGGAACTCAGACGATAAGATCGCGAGCGTGGACGGCGAGCGGGGGTGAGTGCGGGAAGCAGGAGAGGATCGAGATGGACGAGTGCGAGCAGACGGGATCACAAAGCACTCTCTTCCCGACCACGACCATCCGGCGCTCGTCCCGTCTCCCTCCTTGAGAGCGCGCGCTCAGCGCTCATCTCGCATCCCTCCCTCCCACCACCACCATGTCCTGGAAGCTCGGTTCCAAGAGTGCGCACCGTGGGCTGGTAGATCGCACCTCTCGCTGACGTTTGCCCCGCAGAATCAAAAGACTCGAAGGAGAATGGCGCGTCGCGCTCCGTGACCCCCATCCCCTCTCGCTCGGTCACCCCCAAGCCCCCAGATGGTGTGGAGAACACATTCCGTTCGGGTACCCTTACCATCCGTATCTTCTCTGGTATGTCCCCTCCGCGCTCGCCGACCGACGCGTCGATCGCCTTACATTGTGGCTGCAGGACGTGGTCTGGCACTACCCCATGGTGTCCCCGTACCGGATAGCATCCAAAAGGCCCTTGAATCCTCTCCCCCCGCCCGCAAGTCGACGAGCAACCGCGACAGCATGCAACGCAAGCAGTACTGGTGGCTGCCGTACGTCGTGCTGGAGTTCGACAAAAACGAGATCCTCGTCGAGGCTCTAGGGGGCGATCTCTCCAAGCCCGAGTGGAATTACCGCGCAGACTTGTACGATCTTGGCCCACGTCATTCATGATCGTCGCTCACGAATATGTCTTCCAGCGATGTGTCGCGTACATCGAACGTCTCCGTCTCCGCGTACCTGCGCACAAACCAATCTGTCCGCGGCAAGGAGGACATGGGCAACGATATTCTCATCGCCCGTGTGGACCTCACACCTGTTTTGGACGGCCATGTGAGTGGTGCTTATCGTTAACGCCGTCGGGCCCGCCCGTGTTGACTGTACTTGCCATCCCTTGTTCTCGCCACATCGTCGCCGCCGCCACTGCACCCGCCTATGCCCCCCATTGGCCGCGGACTCGCTCGGATATAGCACGCCTCAGATCAATGGTACAACGCGACCGCCGGCTCGGGCGCGTTCCACCTCAAGATCGACTTCAAGCCGGCGCGCCACGAGTCGCTGACCATCGAGCAGTTTGATCTGCTCAACCTGATTGGCAAGGGCTCGTTCGGCAAGGTCATGCAGGTCCGCAAGAAGGACACCCAGCGGATATACGCACTCAAGACCATCCGCAAGGCGAACATCGCGTCGCGCCCGGGCGAGATCACCCACATCCTGGCTGAACGCACCGTGCTCGCGCTCGTGAACAACCCGTTCATCGTGCCCCTCAAGTTCTCGTTCCAGACCCCCGACAAACTCTACCTCGTGATGTCGTTCGGTACGTGCAGCGTGTGCGCGCCGGCGAGTGATATCCCCGGCTGATAGTGTTCGCGAAGTGAATGGCGGGGAACTCTTCTACCATCTGCAGCGCGAAGGCAAGTTCGACGAGGGGCGGAGTCGCTTCTATGCTGCCGAGCTTCTGTGCGCGCTCGAACACTTGCACGGCTTCAATGTCGTGTATCGGTAAGCCACCCGATTACGCTATGTTCACACCACGCTCACGCATGACACAGGGACCTCAAGCCCGAGAACATCCTGCTGGATTACACGGGCCACATTGCACTTTGTGACTTCGGCCTGTGTAAGCTGAATATGTCAGAGACCGAGAAGACGAACAGTGCGTGCACAGCTTCTGGGCGGCGCAAGTAGGTGCCTATGTGCGTTGGCTTACGGTCGTGCTTTGGCATACACAGCCTTCTGCGGGACGCCGGAGTACATCGCACCAGAGCTGCTCATGAACCAGGGGTACACGAAGACGGTGGACTGGTGGACGCTCGGCGTGCTGCTGTACGAGATGATGGTGCGTCACTGTGCGCTCGGCGCGCCGTCTTAATACGCTCTGACGCACGGTGACTAACATGCTACAGACCGGCCTACCGCCGTTCTACGACGAGGACGTGAACGTGATGTATCAGCGCATCCTCTCGGACCCTCTGCTCTTCCCGCCAGACATGCCGCCAGATGCAAAGAGCGTGATCACGGGCCTCCTGCACCGCGACCCGACGAAGCGCCTAGGGTGCAACGGCGCAGAGGAGATCAAGCGCCACCCCTTCTTCTCGAAGCATATCGACTGGAACCGGTACGTCTCACAAACTCTGCCCCCGTGGGCAGTTGGAGCATGTGGATGAGGACGAGGACTGACGAGCTTTCTGCGTCATCGTCGCGTCTAGGCTCATGGCGAAGAAGATCCAGCCGTCGTTCAAGCCCACCGTGGTGCGTATCTTGCGGCCATACTGCCTCCGTCCGAGAATAGCTCTGGCTGACCGGGCCGCATGCGCGTTATAGGAATCCGTGCTGGATGTCGCGAACTTCGACCCCGAGTTCACGGGCGAGAAGCCGCAGGACTCGCACGTCGACGCGACGCCGCTCTCGGAGACTGTGCAGGATCAGTTCCGCGGGTTCACGTACAACCCCGGGAACGAGTACCTCAGCGAGAGCGTGAGCTATCCGAGCGTCATGGGCTAGGCTGCCCTGTTCCCGCGCTGGCGCCGCACACGCCATCTTTCCTCCTTCGACGCTGTCCTGTTACCTCGGACCAAGTCGCCCTTATTCCCTTCTCTTTCGTTCTTGCCCACCCACGTCATCGCCCCCCGCTCCTCTAACCTATCGCATTCCCGCGCCTTCGCGTCACTGGATTCTTGTATCAGTACGCTTCCCCTCTCTACCTAAGTTAACGGCCCCTTCCTGCACCACCCTCTTGCCAGCCTCGTTGAGGCGTCGATCACTTCGCAGATCGGCCGCCTGCTAAGTTACAAGTACACCACTGGTCCCCCGTTCGTTCGCTTGTTGTCTGTTGTCTGTTTGTTCTTTTACGTGTCCGGAGTATATCATGTACACGCACCCGCATGGACGCTCGCGCAGGATGAAACTGTATCGTTGGTCATCTCCCCGCGTGCTATCTGCAACTTCTTCGTACGATCGATCCGCAACATCAAGTATCGGTCGACGCTGTGCGTGTTCCCCGACTTGACTCGACATCGGCAGACAATCACGTTCAAAGGTCGCAGCTAGCACCGGATACTCTGGGATAATTGCCTCCTCGCAGTCCGAGATCTGCGGAGATCGCGCACGGATCGTGGCGCTGCGCGCCGTGAATGCGCGTCATTTGGCAAGTGAGCTTGTTCCGCAACCACCACTTGCCATACCGCGCAGCAGCAGGTACCGATCGCGAGAGCGAGTTCAGCTGTCCGGAGTTATCAGCGATGTCGGTTTTCTACGATCTTGTTTCCGCGGAGGAGCTGGAAGATGCAGCCGGGATAGAAGCTCGCGGTGATTGTTCACGTCCGCCTGTGCCGCCCAGTGTCGTACTGACACGGCCGTTCCACTGCAGCATACCCGGCAGACGAGGCCGGCAGCTTGGAGACCTTCAGGTATCGACCTACTCCCGATAAAATTACCTGCAACACCGCCTGACCGCTGCACAGATATCGACAGGCGCACGCCCCCGAGCTGTTCCTCGGGGCCTTCCTCCCCGGGCCCGATGGCACAGGACGCACCCTAATCGGCTACGTCTGCGCGACATGCTCCCCAGACAGTGAGCTCACACCCGAGTCCATGGAGACGCACGTCCCGGGATCGCCGTCCATCTGCATCCACTCCGTCTGCGTGGAACCGGCCCACCGCCGCAAGCGCGTCGGCCTCGACCTCCTCAAGGAGTTCGTGGCGCAGGCGGAGCTCGCTGCGGCCGAGGGCGCGGGGTACGAGCGTATCTTGCTGATCACGCACGACGAGCTGCACGACTTCTACACGCAGGCCGGGTTCGAGTATGTGGGGCTGAGCATGGTCGTGCACGGAGCGCGCGCGTGGTCCGAGATGCGGAAAGAGCTCCGCGGTGCGTACCAGGCACCCGCGCCAGCAGCAACATCCGAGGCGGCGCAGGAGGTCCCCGCGGGACTATGGGAGGCGTTGCAGCGGTCGTCGACGCGTACACGACCGGCCGCACGCCTACTCACGTCCTTCCCGAACGCGGTGAAAGACGTCGTCTCAAACATCGACGGAGACAGCGCTGGGGGCGTGCCGGAGAACACGTATGACCTGTTGTGCCCCCGCTCCGGGTGCGGCAGCGTGATCCTCAAGAGCGGCGTCGCGAGCTGGGTTGAGCGCGAGAGCGTGCAGCTGGACCTTCCGGGGCAAACCCTGCCGGAGTGCCTGGGTGTGCTCCCGGTCCCGCCGGCGACTGCGCAGTGGTGGCTCGTGAAGCCCAACCCCATGGCGTTCGAAAATATTGGGTTCTCGCGCGCTGTGCAGACGACGGGTATGTGGACTTTTTTCTTTGCATCGTGGGGGCTGTGAGACTGAGCTGTGCACGCAGGTCCTGGCGGCGGCAGGCTGAAGTTCCTGGCGTGCGCCGAATGTGACCTGGGACCCCTGGGATGGTGTGAGGAAGGCGGATCCGAGTTTTGGCTTGCTTGCAATCGTGTCGGATACCTGGCTTGAAATGGATGTTGTTCAAACAGACATGGCCGTTCAAAGACGCTGGCAAGTCCGCGCGCCTGTGACCAGCGGTAACGTGAAAGCTTGGTATGGGCCGACCGGGGCCTCGTCTCAAAGCGGGTAGTCAAAGACAGGTCAATTGCCATATCATAGCGGATTAGGTGGGGTGTGAAGTACATATCCATACATGCAAAGCGAGCGTAGCCGAGGGTCTGTGGAGTGTCCAATGTCATGTCTTGAACACAATGATGAGGATGAGCAACACGAGTATGAGGACGCCGATCATAACGGTCGAGCCTACGGACATGCCGCGTCAAAATGCCAGCTCGCATTCGGTGACAAGATATTCACGCACCGTTCCCCTTCACGCCCTTTGCTACGCGATCTAACCTCCGTCTCGCGCTAGTGAGTCTGCTGTCCGTCCGGTCCAGGTCGTGATCGAGCCCCTCCAGGAGGCCGGTATGTACGTCCAACTCGTCGTTGATCTGCAGCGAAATGTCCCGCTGTCGTGTGATGGAGCGCGAGAGGTTGTCGAGATGCACGTCTTGGTCCTCCATGATCTCCCGTTGTTGAAGCAGCATATCCTGCGAGGTATATCCAGCCTCCGGGTCGTCGGTATATGGCGCATAGCCCGAGTCTGCTGAGGACGTGGGCCGTGCTGTAGGGGGAGTGGGAGCGGCCGGGGAGCCTGGCTCCGGCGTTGATGAAGTCGAAGCATCCGCGCTCGAGGCTGGTGGCTGGAGCTCTTCGCACCTATGATAAAATCGATATTAAAAACACGTACACGCGGTACGGGTGGATTAGACGGCCTACCTCTGCGCCCCAGCTGCGTCCGCCTCCGGACCTAGCATGCCCCGCATTCGCTCATGTTGGGAACGCAGTAACCGCGACGCCTCTGAGGGGCCCTCCCGCTCCTCCATAGCTAGAATGCCCGCCCTGAGCTGTTCGAGATTCTTCGCAATCTGGGGCGTATGGAGTGATGTCGAGTTGAGGTTCTGCAGCCGCTGGCGCTCAAGGAGCAGGGACAGCGTCTGGGTCGAGAGCGACGTGAGCTTCGCAAGAGAAGCCATGACGGTAACAAAGGATTATCAAGTGTTGTGGATGGTTGGCACAGCGTAGACGGAGAGAGAGGCCGAGGACGGAGGACGAGTGCGGAGAGAGGTTGCGGACGCGTCTAAGCGCCCAAGGACGTCCCGACTACGATCACAGTTGGGGCTGTGCCACATTTGGAAGGTGTTGTAGATCGTGGCTATGAGACTCTCGGGGATATTGAACGTAGACTACTTACTGTTTTTCTCATACCCAATTACTTGTAAGTTCTCTTTTTGAACACTAAATACCATGCATCAGATGCACCAGAAAAGCCGAGCTTCTCAAGCGATCAAACCGCACCTTAATTGCAGTACGAGAGCTGTTGGCAGGCATGCGGAACTCAGCGCTGGAAAGTAGGGTGCACTGCGGCTACTAGCAAAATTACTAAGAAAAAGCATGATGTCCAGGTCAATGTGGACGCTGAGTCGACCACGATGGTACAATAAATAATCATATATTGCCTAGGCATGTATCGTGAAGGCAGAAGGAACAAGAAATACAAGATCGAGGATATAGGGGTACGTCTATGGCCAGTGTCTGGACTAGGTATCTATGGACGATGCATCAAGAGATAGCAAGAAAGGAGAGGGCGGGAACGTCTACAAGAAAACGATACAGCATATAGGTCGAGGGTATGGTAGGCATACATACGATTAAGGTACAAGGAATAGAGTACGAAACGCTCAGTTGAGAGAAGCCCGTGCTTGCTGGATCTCGGTGAGCTGCGTGGCTATTTCACAGAAGTTAGTCAGGCATGTTGCGATCCCGTACCACGCCACCACTCACCCATCAGCGGGCTGTTGTATGCCAGGGAGCCCATCGCGCCCATGACTCTGTCGAGGCTCGTAGTGATCCGCGCGACATCCTCCTGTCTGACCGGAGCCGCGCTCTGTATCAGCCTCCTGATCTCTTCGAGAAGGGCCCTGGCCACGGTGCCCCACAACATCTGACGGTGGCGGATCAGCATCTGTCACGGCGAAGGTATATCACCGCGAAGCTCACCGCGACCACTGAGTCAAGATGCCGGTATTGATTCAAGTCGACGAGGTCGAGCGCGCGGGCGGCCGCAATAGCGACCCGGAGAGACTTCTGTCGCGAGGTAGACTGCTGCGCTGCGAACGCCGAGTGCAGCTGGATGGCTGCGACACACACCAGGGTGCGCGCAGTAAGTAGCTCGCGCATATCGTCAGCGCCGCGGTTACGGATTCCTGCGAGAAGGCGGTGGAAGCCTTCGATGTGCGTGTCGAGCGCGGTGAATTGGGCTAGAAACTCGCTGCGGTTCGGCATATCTGTAAGCAAGTGGGGAGTCACGATGAGTCATGTACGCTTTGGGACGATGTGGGAAGGCGTCCAGCGCACGCACCATGTCTGTACTGTGAGCTGACGTAGAGGGCGCTCTCGTAAAGCGCGGCGGCTTTCGCGTGTATGGCGAGGCGCGAAAAGTCATCGGCGGACTCATCAATCGGCGCACCGCGCACGAAGTCGTGGATAGAATAGTTGTAACCGCGAGACGGAAGTATCGTCCCCTACGCGTTCATCAGCACGAGCGGCCTCGGGGAAGTCCTGATGGAAACCGCACCTGTTCGTACGCCTCCGTTGCAAGAGGCCAGGGCGTCGTCACCAGGATCCCCGCGCGTCCCCGCTGGCATATAGACGGTGGCCCATTCATTGCAGCAGACCAGGCCTTGTCCAGGGCGAACACCGTCCAGAACGCGTGCACCCGCTCCCCGATGGATATCGGGTCCATTCGTGCGCCCACCAGCGCCACGATATCGAGCTGGTGAAGTTTGCTCCCTGTGACGAGGGCCACCGCCGCGAGCCAGTGGTATTTGCCCTCCAGGAACCGTCCAGCGGACAGGAAGTAGTTGGCAAGAAGGACTGCCGTCTGCACAGAGTATAGCACGTGGTTGGGCACCGGCATACCGGGTTGCGGGGTGAGGGTGCACCCCGCAGCCGCCGCCTGCACAGCATTCGCCGAGAAGTACGTCTCCCTGCCGCGGAGGGTGTTTGAGCTTGACAGGCGGGATCCCCAAAGGTACACGGCGTTCATGAGGGCGTCGTCGAGGCACCCGGGCGCCCCACGTGGGAGGCTGGCTGCCCGCATGAATCGGGTCGGATTCATGAAGAGGCCGAGCTGAGATGCGTGCGCCATGAAAGTTTGCACACTAGGGTATACGAGTCAGTCCGGCTCGGGCATGGCAGTAAAGGCTAACCTACAGTGTTTGAGCCTCCTGCTGTGCAGGCGCGGCGTAGGAACCGGGTGCTGACGGGGTGAATGTCAGTCAGCATATCCACAATGGAAAGTTAGCCCACCGGAAGACTCACAAGCGAGCTGCGGTATTCCAGGGACGAGTGTTTGTGTGTTCGGAGCTATGGGTGCGGCTCCGCGCGATGATCCCGCAGCTGGGGCGTCCTGGCGTCGGGGATCGTGCAGTCGCACTGATGGCGCGGTCTCGTTCGGGTTCTCGAGCTCCCGAATCCTCGCCTCGAGGAGAGCGACGTTCTCTTCGAGGAGGCGCGAACGGGTCACTTCGCCACCGACGGCGTACTCGCAATCGTCGGGCCTGCCGTTAGCAACGCAGCGAGCGCAGGCGGGCTTGTTTCCATCGCATCGCTAAGGGTGCGTACGTCAGTGGGAAGTCAGCGCCGTCGGGCACGAGGAGGTGCCTACCGCTTTGAGCTTGCGACAGGGTAGGCATGCTGCACCTCTGTTCAGTGGGCGAGTGCTAGTGGGGGTAGAGGACATGTCTGTGAATGTTTGTGCAGTGTGTTGCTGTATGGAGACGTACCTCAGTCCAGGTATATATACGTCGGTGCGCTTCCGGTATGAGGTGGAAGTGAGTGGAAGATTTATCATCTTCGCAGCGCCTTGTAGCAAGACCCCGTCATAACTGCAGATCGACTCCAGGTCCGTGAAACGCTGTGTGACTCGGAAGACTATTCAAGGCGCTAGGGGAGGCGGTCGGGGAGGAAACTATGCTGTAAGAAAGTTAGCTAAGGGAACGTTGTTTCCCAAAGCGGTGAGGATAGCGGATGTGTGCAAACACAGTGTCTGACGAGGATTAGTAAGGCAGTTCTGGAGCCCAGATTTGGGATGGGTAAGGCGATTAGCGCATTGCAGAACGCGAGAGGAACACAGCCGGATTTGGAGTGCGCACAGTCAGGAATCCGGTTCAAGAACAAGAAAAACGGTGCAGCTTACCAGACAGAGTGCCACAGACCCCGACCGGGAGGGCATCGCCCGCGCACCCGGTGCATCCCGTTGAGCAGGAAGAGCGCCAGAGGCTGGATGTACAGGAAAAGCGCGGCAGCATCTCAACCGTATCCGAGCACGGCGATGAAGATACGCGTGCGGTTGATTCTGCTTGATTGTAAGACAAGCCTCGTAGACACGCGGGCTGGGAATCATTCGGCCGCGTGAACTCCATCGAGCCCAACGGTGTTCGCTCCGAACTGTTAGGACCTGAAAATCACGCGGCCGGGGAGGGACCTGGATCCTATCCCCGTCGGACACGAAGTTAATTCTGCAGGTGGGCAGCATGTTCGGCTGTGTCGAGAATGAAACTGCGAGTACGCATCGCCACGACAACTTTTGGGCGTGGCGCCGTCGGACCCGAAATGGAAGATTTGCGTTCTACACCGTGCACCACGGATCGCCCCCTGGGTAGGATTCAGACTCGGTCGGAGGATGGCCGGCTGTGGATGTGGACAGGTCAGCGCCATGGCTGGCAGTGATGAGCAAGTTGGCTGAAGTTGTTGGGAGACGCGGGCGGCAACCGCCGCGGCAGGCGCGTACGGGCGCGCAGACTCGGATTGGTAACTCTCCCCCTCTCTTCCTCCTCCCATCAGCCGCTTCTTACTCATCCTGCGCTGCCTGCTTCCCCGTACCGTGACCTGCTTAGGAACAGTCTGCTGTGCTCACCCGCGATCTCCTCAAGCCAATCTCCAGCGTTTCTCTTCTGCCCCTGCACGGCTGTGCCAACGTCATTTTGCGGCTGCGGAGCCCTGTCTCTCCCCGCCGGCTTCACAGACTCGACGCGACTTCTCCTGAGCCTTGTTGACCATGAGACGACTAGACGAAGCTCGCTTCCCGCTCAAAAGTTTTTCCTCCATACCAATTGCATATTATCCTTCACCGAGCCCGGTGCGTCGCCGTACGAGATATTCTCGACCTGCGCGGTCGGACGACCCCGATGGTAGAACGTTGAAGCGTGATTCGGACTCGAGGACCGACACGAGAGATATGACGTCCTGCGGTACACCCTGTCGAAATGCTCGCATCGCGGTCTGAACGGCCAGAAGACCCATGATGCACTAGCAACGCTGAATTAGCTGCGCTGCGCACGCGCTGCTAAACACTATATCCAGTACGGCAGCGCGTACGTCGCGCATCGTGAGTTTCAACTTCCTACCCTCTCTGCGCTGCTAGCATATTCCCACTACTTCCGTCACCGTCACATCCCACTCCCACCGCGAATGTCCTGTGTCCGACCTGACAAATGATCCACTATGAACGCACCAGATCGGACACTGCGGTTGCAGAACTGCAACGCGCAGCTCGTCCCCTACCAGCTGCGTAGCCTGAACTTCTCCCATTAGGACCATACTGCGGTGACTTAGCGTCCGATTGGCGTGGGTGAATGGAACAACCGCAACTTCATTGTCAAATTGTCCGCCAATGGTCTATCTTACAATACTAGATGACGGGTACGTTTCATATCTTCCGACCTCCGCCGCTCAAGAAACCTCCATCTACAGTGCGCCACAAATACCCGCATGTAAACCCGCCCATCCCGTCTTGCGTTCTCGTCTCGGGCGTCGGTGCTTAACATGCACCTTCTGTCCATCGACCGGCGATCAGCCACAAGACCGCACCATGCCCGCCACATGCCCGTACCCCGCATGGTATGCACTTAGCATCACCGCTCAACGTTGAAGCCTCGAGTGCCAAGTGCCCATACAGGCTCTCGCATCTCTCGCTCGGTAGAGCCCAGGCCGCCCTCGACAACCCAAAGGTTATACCACCCCCGTGTGCGTACGCGGGAACTGGCAGATGACCGCCGACCCACATAGATCCTTTTGACCAAAAGTGGCAGGACGTACGGTGTATCACGGGTGGCGTGGTCGACAGCCGTACGCTGCGTATTCTTCACACGTCCATCCTCTTTACTCGGACCGACGAGTCGAAGCTGATAGTCCGGTGGTGTGTTTGCACCTCACAGCGACAAACGTAACAGGACCATGAATTGCAAATTCGTGCAACAAGTCGTAAACTCCATATATGAGCTCCCAAATGGTCGCACACATATATGGCTGACCGTCACAGTCAAGGCAACGCCTCTTCCGCCTCGCTATGGCTCAGGCACCCGTCGATGCAAATCTTGTCGATGCAAATTGCATGCAGGTCATCATCCGAGATGGTTTTACATAACTCATACTGGCTTTTGCACATCCACCGTGGTTCAGACGATCTATTTTCCATCCCAGCGTCCTCAATTGCGGGTTAGACAGGGCCCGCTTCTCATACGATCCCACCCGAAAGACGCACAACCCGCCGGACTGTACGTCTTCTTCCGTAACTCTCCAAATGGCGTGCGAGGTGATCAGCTGATACGATCGATATTCCTGCCAGCACTCGACGGTTGCGGTTGATTACTGGTACGTGTAGCCGGCATCGTCCACGGCTCGCTCACTTCTGTCGCTCGCGCTCGAGCCAATTCGAAATACGGTGTACATATAAAGCAGCTGTTCATAGGCACGCCTGTCGTTCGTTTTAACCGCCATGGCCCCCGTTGTTCCCCCGTTCACTGCTGAGACCGCCTTGCGCAAGGTCAAGATCGCGCAGGATCTCTGGAATACCAAAGATCCCGCGAAGGTCTCCTTGGCGTACACGGTACGCCCCTTTTGCTCTTCGTGTCTTCCAAGCGCCAGTTCTGTAATGAGCACCCGATCGACCACAGCCCGACACCATCTGGCGCAACCGCGACACCTTCCTCAAGGGCCGCGAGGAGGTTGTCCAATTCCTTACGAAGAAGTGGCAGAAAGAAAACGGCTACAGGCTGAGGAAGGACCTCTTTGCGTTCACCGACAACAAGATCGCCGTACAGGTCCGTGCTGCGCACGGCGCCGATCCCGCCGATCCCACCGATCCCGCTGCTTATACTTCTACTCCACCACGTGCAGTTCTTCTACGAATGGTATGAGGACAAGACTGACGGTACGCGTCAGTGGTACCGCACCTACGGCCTGGAGGTACGTCACCGTCGCCTGTCGACCAGGGGATGCAGTCAACGGGATGTATATACGCTGACGGTTTCCGCTGTACGTATGCAGGACTGGACGTTTGACGATGATGGCCTTATGCGAAAGCGCCAGATGAGCGGCAACGACGTCGCTATCTCCGAGTCCGACCGGTGGTACAAAGACGGCGTCGACGTCAACACCATCGAAGTTGGCCCCGAACACCTGTAGGCTTGGCCTGTATGCCGTAGGTCGGCGTATCCCGTAGGATCAGAGACATGAAGGTCAGTCGCCGTCGATCGTTCTCTACCTCAATCTCTGATGTTTCTCAAGCAGAGTCAGATGGTGCTGTACGATTGTTTCGATAAACGCGCGCAATCCATGTGTGTACTATAGATTGGAGCCCACGACTCCTCCGTTGAAGCCTTCATTTCCTACCCTCACGGAGCGACCACGACCTACTGCCGAAGGCGGTTGGAGGTTTACGATATCCCGTCATAATCCGGTTAGCGCAAGCGCCGCAGTCTGCAACGCTTACGGATGCGTTGGGCGGTGTCTCAACCCTTCAAAGGGTCGGCCCTTCTATCGGCGCGGTTTCACAAAGTAGCGAAGATGCCTAGCCCGTGTTCGACGTCTGTCTCTGCGCCGTGCAGATATTTTCCACACTCACGAGGACAGCGCAGCAGGTACACTGTCGTTATATATAGCGTGACAGGGCGTCCAATGTGGTAGGAGGTATGGAGAACATATCGTGTCTCCGCGCTATCCACACTAATCTTCGTACTGTCTCATTGAACAGATCAGAGTCAATCATGGCCCTAGGATCGGCCCTCCGCGGAACGATGTTCCGTCTCAGGATAACTCCGAGGGAGTGATTGTCTTCCACCAAGGGAACACCGTGCGTTAACCTGACCGTGTGTGAAGGCGCGGCGCTGTGATGCGCTTGAGCCTTGGGATCGGGCTCGGACCCGGGAAGTATATAACATATGCGAATGTGGAATGGAGAGTGAGCCTTATCACAAAGGACGCCCAGTATGCCCTCTTCTGCCGTTGTCCTCACGCTCATTGCAATCTTCTCGGCGCTGTGGTTCGCGTCTATCGGAAGAAGACGCAGGAACCTCCCGCCGGGGCCAAAACCCAAACCACTCATTGGAAATCTCTTTGACTTCACTTTGAAGGAGCTGTGGGTACGCGCGACCGAATGGGCGGAGCAATATGGTACGTGACTCACCCGTGCCCGTACTCTGTGTTTGATAGACTTTCTGACGACGTGTGAGAACAGGGGACATGGTATACGTCCAGATTTTCGGCCAGGGAGTGCTCTTCATAAACTCGTACACCGCCGCGGTCGACTTGTTCGAGAAAAAGGGTACCTTATACGCAGACCGGCCACACATGGTGATGGCCGCAGAACTGTATGTGTTAGCTCAATCGCGACGTTCGTTGATCCTCATATTTCGTCATAGGTGTGGCTGCGAGAACATCGTGAGTAGCAATCCGCGCAATGGCTAAATGGCTATGAACGTCCTCTTGCAGATCGCATTTGCCGGGCTCGGAGATGGGTTTCGCCGACACAGAAAGATGATGCAGTCCGCCTTGAGTGCAAGCAGCATCCCGTCTTACCGCCCGCTTGTTGTGGCCGAAACGTATCCCTTCCTTCGGCGGATGATGGAGTCTCCGCAGAACTACATGACCCATCTGCGCAGGTATGCATTTTGGAGCGCAATGTCCTATGCAGCTGTTCCGGAAAGCGTTTGCTGATACATCTATTATATGGCAGATACGTTGGTGCACAGACTTTATCCATCGTCTACGGGTACAGGATGACAGAGGCCGACGACCTATTCCTCAGGTTGGCGGAGCAGACGCAAGATATGCTCTCCAATGACATTGCGAGTGGCGGTACCGGAATGTGGATGGTGGACATCCTGCCATTTTGTAAGCGTATCCGTCTTCGTGGAGGACTGGTCACCAAAACCTCATCGATCTTCACAGTGAAGCACCTACCTTCATGGTTTCCCGGCGCAGGGTTCCAGACAAAGGCCGCCGACTGGAAGGCTAAAATCGAGTACGCGGCTGATGCGCCGTTCAACTGGACGAAAGCCAACATGGTAAGCTGGGTACTTCTTGTTAGCTCCCATGCGCACTCAACACGCGAGCGTCAGGAAACCGGCAATGCGTCGACTTGCTACTGCACCCTGGCAATGGACAACGAGGGTGACGACAGCGTAGACAAGAAGCGCGAATCCGACGTCAAGTGGACTGCCCTCACGATGTACATGAGTCAGTGCGCTCTCTTTTGTGGCACGAATACCCCCTGGCAGTCCTCATCTTGACCTTCTATTGAATCATTTGAACTACAGGTAGCATAGACACTGTGAGTTGATTTCTGACGTCGTGCATGGCTACTTTGCTGATATATACACAGACCCTCGTGGTGATGAGCCACTTCATCCTTGCCATGGTGAAGTATCCAGCGGTCTTGAAGAAAGCGCAGTCGGAGATCGACGCTTTGACGGGCGGGAGTCGCCTCCCTAACCACGATGACCGGGCTGCGCTTCCTTACGTCGAGGCCGTCGTGAGCGAGTGTCTGCGCTGGTCTGTCCCCGTGCCACTTGGTCAGCCTCTCTTCCACTACACTTTCTCTCAAAGAGAACGCCACTGACATGCAACGCGATTCAAAGGTCTCGCGCATCGCCTGATGGAAGACGACGTGTATGAGGATAAGTTCATACCGAAGGGCACATTTGTCTTCACCAACATATGGTGGGCTGTCCTTGTAACCGCTTCTCTGCTTTCTCTTATGGACCAAACATGTACCGTTACTCCCGTTACAGGAGGATGACGCGCGACGCAACACAATTTGCATCCCCCGACGAGTTTGTACCTGAGCGCTTCCTGGAGGGCGGGCAGGACGGACCGTCAAGCAAACGATACGACCCCAACGTATTCGTGTTCGGTTTCGGGCGAAGGTGCGTTCGACTGTGTCCCCGCACAGCTGAGAGACTGATTCCCTACAACAGGAGATGCCCGGGGACCCATCTCGCCGATTCAACCCTCTGGATCGCGATCGCTTGCATGCTGGCGACGCTCGACTTCGGCAAGGCTATCGATGCTTCCGGCGAACCTATCGAGCCTCAACCAGAGTACAACAACTCCACTTTCAGGTTCGTGATCGATCCTGGGGGGACAGTGGACGTAAGGCAGCTACGAATATTGATGACAATTTTGTGATCATTGCAGGTCTCTCGATCCTTTCCCCTGCAAGATCGTGCCTCGGTCAGAGCACACAGCTCGACTGGTTCAGGACGTGGCGGCCGTTTCTATTTAGCGTATAGTATACTTAATCCTACTTAATTTCAAGTCTAAATTCGTCTGTGGATAATGACTGTCCGCCTGAGGCTACTAGCATTCAGGTGCATGCCGTCAGTCACCGCTGCCCACACTCCGTGTTATAAGTACCTTCACCAACGCCGAGCAGCAGTCCTGGTGGGAGCAAAATATATGGCAAGGTGTACCTGTTATAGACCCTGGGGGCATGATCTTCGTCCCTACTAACGTTAACTTGGAACAGGCAGGACTCACAGATGGCCTTTCGGACTGAGGAGCTACAGCTCATAGGAGTGAGGAGACAAACCTGATTTTTGGACGTCTCTCGGATCTTGACTCCTTGCGCACAGCCTTTCTACCTCCCGCATGCTTCACCTTGGTTCTTCTGACCTCCCAGCGGGCGTCGTGAACACGTCTGCGCCTACGCGGTACACTAGGCTCCTTTTATAAAGATGGCGGAGGGTGCCGCTCAGGGCCTGGGGTCGTACACCAGGACTAGCCTCGTTCGGCGTACCTGCCGGCGCGGAAGCTGTCATCGGAGTGGAATCACAGTCAACTAAGCCATTGTCCTGTTGACGTCGGTAAGTCGAGTGAATGTGAACTCGCGAGCAATGATAGACATACGTCGTACCAGAACACCATCGAAGACCATCCCAATTACTCTTCCCTACGAATCCTTCGAACCCGCGCAGCATGCTACGGAAAGCCCGAGCCCAACGATGCCGGTCGATACGTCCTATGGTCACCCGACCGCCTGGCCGCCTGAAGCTTGAGGCATCTGTAACACATCGACGCGCACAGCGCCCGGTCAGCCGGGAAATAAGCGCACTGACTTCAGGCAAGAATACGATGCCGGCGCGATGATGCACACGTCCGTCAGCCACAACAGCGGAGAGCTGGACGCGCAGTGCGCCACAGTCGCGCGGCGGCGGCGCGCGCAGCAGCTGCTCCGGAGGGATCGTCGCCGACTAGCGATGCGTAGTGGCGCACTTCAGAACGACATATCGCGCCTTCCACTTCCGCTCGAGCACGTCGCCAGAGGAGGCCCGTCAGAGCTACGCCGCAAATGCAAATGCGCGCCCACCCTACGCGCGTACGGGAAGGAGTCGTTCGGCTTCCGCAACCGCACACCAGAACCCCGGGGGATCTCACTAGTGTGCTTCGGCGGTGCAACGCTGGGGCGCAGCTGCAGCTGATGACGTCCGCGCCCGATTTCATTATGCCCAGTGTGCCTCCATCGAGGAGCTCGCGATGGGTCCATGCTTCAAATAACGTTGCGCCCTACATTTAACATTACATTTCATAGTCTAGCGGCGCCGGCGCCGGCACACCACCATCAGCAAAGCCGGTCAAATTCGGGGAACGCGATATTACATACCTGTTCTCCCGCCCTCGTTCCCCGAATGAGAAGCAAGCTCGCCGAAGCGTCCCCACAATATGTATGACGGACGACAGATCTCCCACATCCCGGCTGTCCTCCAGAAGCACCAACGGCCGGTGAGCCGTGTGGCGGTGCCGCATCCGGTCCCGCCGCCGCCGCCGCCGCCACGCCCGGCCAGTGACGGAGGCACCTATGTGGTTCGCGATAGCAGCGCGATCTGCTCGTCCTTGTCGAGGCCCATGCGTCCGCGCCAGAAAACTGGAGACAGGGGAGGCAACTCCTGAGCGTTCGTCGCAGATTGTGTGGGCTGCTGTTGACGCGCGGCGTGTGCTGCTAGGATTTCGTCGAGGAGATGAGGGACGTCGAAGTCCTGGACGTTTCCTAGCCTGAAGGACAGATACTATATCAGCGTGCGATGCTCAAGTACGCATTGTGCTATCCTGTTTCCCCACAGGTAGGCACGGGGCAAGATAGAAGCCCGGGACGACACTCACCAATCTCCGTACGGATATACGAGCACATTCGCGGCGTATCTGCGAAGCAACACGCATTAATTGTCGAAGTCCGGAAGTACGCGAAGACGAAGCGCGGGCATGAAAGCCGTACGCATCGCCCAGCACTAAAGAGGTCAGAGGACGTACTTGTGACCGCCAACGTGCGCGACTTGGCCCAGCACGACGTCCTTCGGGCAGATCCCGCGTTTATCCAGCTCCCGTCTGAGGGCACGGGCGACGGCGACCCCGCCCTCGCCGCACCTGCAGTCCCGCGAGCCATGCGTGCAGACGTACAAGTGCAGCCGGCGGTCGAGCGCCTCCCCTTCTTCCTGCGCGAGCTTCCTCCCGCCAGAAGAGCCCGAAGCATCTCCAAGCACGAGCTTCCGCAAACTCTCGTCTATCTCGTCGAGGTTCGCGAGCGAGACCTCTGGGATCTCCAGCCGGCCGTATCGATGCGCGTGCGAGAATACTGAGGCCGTGTACGCCTCTCGTCCTAGGTCATCGGCCGCCTTGTCCTCGCCGAGCCCCGTATAGCCTGGGAGGGGGCGCAGCTCCGGGGACCACACGAAGTTGACGGTGCCGCCCCAGCCGCGCGCCTTCATCGTCAACGCGCGCCACAGGGGAGAGCGGGACCGCGCGGGGTATTCTGCCGGCGGCGCATGGGTGTGCAGAAGCACGAGCGCGGTGTGGTATGGCGCGGTGCCTGTGAGCCCTGTGGGGGTGGCGGGCGCCGCCGTAGTCGCATCGGAGAGCGTCTGCGGCGGGGACGTCGTGAACTGCCGCTGCGCGATGTGTTGGAATTCGTGGATGAGGCGCGGGGACGCGCGGCGGCACGCAAAGGTCGGCGCGAGCGTGAGCATGAGCGAATGGGGCAGGGCCATCTATGCGCTACTGACACAGGCGTGGCAGATTGAGGACGGCAGCGGCAAGCAGAGGGCACTAGGCGAGGGGGCGGCGTGGGGGTTCTAGTGAAGCTTGAGCGAGGGTCGGGAGAAGGGAGCTAGCTGTCGGTACCGCCGAGGTCATCGAGGTTTTGTACAAGCTCATCGTTGTGCGCGACGGCGACGGGTTGTGACGTCGCGCTCCGGCACCGTCTCCTGCTATCCACTCAGCGCCGACGCCGTACATGCGCAAGACGCCGGCGAGGCCGATGCTCGCACCCAGCCAGTGCCCCGGCCTGCCGGGCCTTGCCCGGGTGCACGTCCCGCTCAGGGCCGTCGCCGGCTGGCCGGGCGTCCCGGGAGGACGAGAGTGGGTCAGTCCGCCGCGTGGCCGGCGCGAAACGTAAAATGAAAATAACACTTCGCGTGTTCGATCAGACGGAGCCCGAATAGGTCGGGGGCATTTCGGCAGTTCCCTATATGCCCGTGTTTGGGCAGGTAGGAACGGGAGAACGGGGGGCGCTCCTTCCCCGCGGCATGCAAGCTATTCCATATCCATCCGTCCCTTGTACTTCCCCATCCGCACCCTGCGTCGCTACGACTCGCTACGCGTGCGGCGGCGTTGCTATCCACGACGACGAGCGCGACGAGAGAGGGAGCGAAGCTGCTTGCACGGCGGGCCACAGCGAGACGCTCAATTTATATGGCGATCTCGTTTCAGCGGGAGCGGCGTCGAGGCCAGGTTTCTCGCCAGGGACTCCCATCGCTTATGGGATAGCGAAGGCGAAGCAGGCGGATCGCATCATATGTCCAGGTCCGCCTCCCAGCGGAATACAAGAACGCCCGGTTTGCCAATTAGAGTTTGTCAGAGCCGTGTCTGCTGCATATATGCACCGAGCTCGCGAGTTCTCTCCCATCGCTCCTCCTTCCGCCTTCCCGCTTCCCGACACCTCTCCTCGCGGTACGCGTCGCATCGTCGCACCGCAATACTGTCGCTCTCTACCCTATCTCTCCCGCTCTAGTTCGCGCGTGCGCGCCTTGGATCCGTGACCACTCTCCGGAATGTCTGCCCTCGTTTGGACGTGGGCCATCGTCGCGGTGGCGCTCGTCTGGGTCGGCCTGCAGCAGAAGTCCAAGAGACTCGCTCTCCCGCCAGGCCCGAAGCGCCTCCCTCTTATCGGGAACCTGCGCGACCTCACCCTCACCGGTCTCTGGCTCGAGGCCCGCAAATGGGCCCAACAACATGGTGAGCATCTTCGCGTTTTCCTGCTTGCAGTCGCTGATAACGGACACCTGCAGGCGAGCTGGTCTACCTGAACGTGTTCGGGCAGGGCCTGCTGTTTGTAAATAGCTACGAGGCCGCGGTCGACCTCCTCGAGAAGCGCGGCGCCATCTACTCGGACAAGCCCAAGATGGTCATGGCAGGCGAACTGTGCGCGCTTCTCTCGTGTTTTCGTCCCCTTCACATGTCTAACCCGTCACTTTGCACAGATGCGGGTGCGAGAACATGGTACGCCACCGCCACCGCCGCTCCGAACAGTGTGCGATGAGATCTGACATGTCATGTTCTGTGACGTAGATTGGCCTTACACCCTATGGCGAGCGCCTCCGCCGCCAGCGCAAACTCATGCTGCAGGCGCTCGGCGCGAACAGGGTCCACGAGTACCACCCCCTCCTCGAGATCCAGACCCACAACCTCCTCCAGGGCATCCTCAACGCGCCCGATGACTCCCAGAACATCATCCGCCGATACACCGGCGGCCTCACCCTCCTCATCGTCTACGGCTACCGCGTGCTCTCGAACACCGACCGCATCCTGGACATGGCTGGCGAGAGCCTCGAGCTGCTCTCGAACCGCATTGCCGCTGCCGGCGTCGTCTGGCTCGTCGATCTGTTCCCACCACGTACGTCCCCGAGCGTGTATCTGACACCTTGCCGTAACTCACTCGTGCGGAACAGTCAAGCATATCCCCACTTGGTTCCCCGGCGCCGGTTTCAAGCGTAACGCTGCGCTCTGGAAGGGCAAGATGGAAGCGTTCGTCAACGTGCCGTACGAGTACACCAAGGACCAGATGGTTTGTGATGCGGCTGGGTCATCTTGCCGCGCGCTAACTGACGGTTTCTGTCACAGAGGCAAGGCACTGCCGTACCCTGCTACGTCTCGATGCTTCTCGACGACGCTTCTCTCGAGAACAAGGAGCAAACTGTTGACAACCAGCGCGATTTCGACATCAGGTGGACTGCGAACTCTCTATACGCGGGTATGCATACCACGCTCAAACCCCGCGTTTCACCTCACTGACTTTGGCTGTCTTCTTCAAAATTTCAGCCAGCTTCGACACCGTGAGTCTTAACTTTTGCCTCATTTGATGCATGTGTAGCTTACGTTTTACGTGTGCTGCGTAGACCATTTCCGCTGTCTCCCACTTCTTCCTAGCAATGATCCAGCACCCCGAAATCTTGCAGAAGGCCCAGAAGGAGCTCGACTCTGTCGTCGGAAACAGCCGTCTGCCCACCTTCAGCGATCGCGCGAACCTGCCGTACGTTAACGCTGTCGTGAACGAGACCCTCCGCCTGTCCTCGCCCGTCCCTCTCGGTCAGTCCCATGCTTTTACCACCATGGGCGCACATGCTTACTGCGCGGTTTATTTCTAGGTCTCCCGCGCCGCATCACGGAGGACAACGTGTACAAGAACATGTACATCCCCAAGGGCACACTCGTCTTCGGCAACAACTAGTGCGTGTCAATCGCACTTTATTCATAGCATAGCATCACGTTAACCGTACGCCGCTCTAGCAACATGACCCGCGACGAGGCCGTCTTCCCCAACCCTGAGGAATTCAACCCGGAACGCTACCTCGAGGAGGACCTGGACGAGGTGACCGCAAAGGCGCGCGACCCGCGCAACTACGTCTTCGGCTTCGGCCGGCGGCGCTGCCCGGGCCAGTGGATGATCGACTCGTCGCTGTGGATCGCGATTGCGTCGATGCTCGCGAGCTTCGACATCCGCAAGGCCGTCGAC
This sequence comes from Trametes versicolor FP-101664 SS1, assembly GCF_000271585.1. Lineage (NCBI taxonomy): Eukaryota > Fungi > Basidiomycota > Agaricomycetes > Polyporales > Polyporaceae > Trametes > Trametes versicolor. The sequence continues at coordinate 1,003,469 of NW_007360329.1, forward strand.
GAGTTCGGCAACGTCATCGAGCCCGAGGTCGTGTACGATAACTCCGTCTTCACGTGCGTATATTCCCCTCCTCCGTCTCCTCGTCTCCGCTGCGATCTCGCGCGCGGTGGACATGTTCGGAACTCTGTTTGTGTGCCTCCGTGCGGTGCGCATGCACGCGCGCGCTCCGTCGGTGGCGCGTGTCAGGGTGGCGTTTGGGGTGGTATGGCGGTCTTGACAGTGCGCTGACATGCTCGCCTCTCCGCAGGACGCTCAAACCGTTCAAGTATGACATCCGCCCGCGCTCCGCGCAAGCGGTCAAGGTCATCCGGGAAGCCAAGGGCCTCTCGGACTGATCGCGCCGTCTCCCTTCCCCCTGCCTCTTACACACCCCCACATCCCTCACCCTCCGCGCATTTGTACATCACCATCACCCCCCGACAAATTCGCCTCACACTGAATGGCCTACCCGGGCGGCGCAGCCCGCAGCACGAAGCTCGCGGCACGCGACCAGCCCCGGAGCCGCACCCACACTCGTTCGTTCTTTTCGCATCCGCGCCTGGTGCCTCTCAGTACGCAAAAGCTGTCTGTCAAGGACCTCGCGCTTGCGCTCTCCATCTCTCCCGGATCTCTCTGCATCTCTCTCGGATACCGCGTGCTTTTTCGATACCTACTGTATATCCTTCGCAATGTGTAATATAGAACGAGCCCGGACCCGATGCACATCGCTAGAATCGAACTGCTCTCGCTTTGCTCTCAGTTACGCGCGTGATGGATCACAAATCGTGCCCAGGTGCGGGTGTGGTCATGTTGTGCGTGACTGCCAACGCTCTCGCTTTGCTCTCGTATTGCAACGCGGGTAATGAATTACAGATCATGCTCGGGTGCGGGTGTAGGCATGGTACCGGTCGTGTTGTGGGTGACCGCACGGCGTGCCGCAGCAAGTTATGGGTGCGGATGCAGCGCTCAGCAGCATCCGTACAACAGGCAACAGGTGTCTTCGCGCAAGCCGACCGGGATGAATGAGAAAGATGCGTAAGAAGACGTGCGTGCATTAAACCCGATGACAGCAAACTCTAAACTCTACACAAGCACGGAACATGCGTAATCCAAAGCGCGACGTGAGGATCATTACAAGACGACGATGAGATACTAAGTACACTAAGCGTCCGGATACGGGCGGCGGGGCGGCGTCATGGTCATGAGGCGGCGGGCGCCGCACTACCCTCCTGGTGCACGGCGGACGCCGCCGAGGACGCGGGCACGGACAGCTGCCCGTGCACGGTCGCGCGGATCTTGAGCACGTCCGCGCGCGAGAGGTTCGCCTCGTTGCAGAGCGAGCGGAAGATCGAATCTTCCTTGTCGAACAGCGCGAGCGGCGTGTCGAACTCCGCGACGCGCCCCGCGTCCATAACGAGGATGCGGTCGTAGTATACTGCGGGGCGGGCGGAGGATGTCAGTCAGGCGCGTCGAATAGGCAGCGAGACGAAGAGGAAGGTGCCAGCACCGGGAACGGGCGGGAGGGTCGGGTGAAGAGGACCGCGGGCGGGCGGACGGGCGGGGAAACGGAATAGAGACGCACCGATGGTGTTGAGCCGGTGCGCAATGCACAACAGTGTTGACGCGGAGAACTCGGTCTGGATCGTACGCTGGACCTTGGCGTCTGTCTCGACGTCGACGCTGCTCGTCGCTTCGTCCTGCGTTGCCGTATGTGAGCGACGTGACGCACGCCATAAATGCCGCGCGGACTTACCAGTACGATGATGCGGCTGTTCTTGACGAGCGCGCGGCAGAGCGCTACAAGCTGCTTCTCGCCCGCGCTGTAATTCGAGCCTGGAAGGTGTCAACGCGGGAGAGTTAACGCGGTGAGTCGCTAATGGAGCAAGAGCGCAGCGAATCACTTGCCTTCATCGCTGACGTTGGAGGAGAGGCTAAACTTCGCTTCCGCCACGGGATCAGTCGACCCGTCCCGCGGCAGCAGCCATGCGCGGCGTAACGAGTCTATCAGCTCGGCGTCCGTCCGAGTGTTGGTCGGGTCCCTGCTCGACATATGTGCGCGTCAGTCACCACCCGGGATTACAATCAGTGGGCGGCGACGTACAGATTCTCCCGTAATGTGCCCTTGAACAACAGGCTGTCTTGAGGTACGAGCGCCAGCCGCCCGCGGAGTGTGTCCAGCCCGATGTCGGCAATGTTCTGGCCGTCGATCTCGATGTGCCCGGACTGAACGTTTACGATACGGAAGAGCGCTTGGAGCAAAGAACTCTTGCCCGCGCCCGTACGTCCTACGATGCCAACCTGTCGCAACAGAGTCCGAGTCAGAAAGTCGGCGCCGAACATCATGACAGCTCTGCGGTCACCTTCTCTCCCGGCTTCACGTAGAAGCTAACGCCCTTCAAGACGAGCGGCAGTCCTGGGCGGTACGCCATCTCGACATCCTTGAACGCAATTTCACCCGAGTGCGGCCATGTCGGCGGAGGGTCGTTGGGCGTAGTCGCCGCTCCCTCGTTCGGAAGCTCGGTGTAGTACAGGATGCGCTCCACAGCATTGAAGTTCTGCTCGTTCTGGGCATATGTTGAGACGAGCAACGCTATACAAAAGATGTGAGCAACCGCGGAGCAATGCGAAACATGCATGCTGGAGACTCACAGAATGTTTGCGTGACTGAAGATATGGAAGATTAGCTTCATGAGATATGAGTGCCGCGGAGTTGGATGACTTACTGCTAAGGGTGTACGACAGTACGACACCGATCTTACTCGGGTCTACGCTACTCCGGAATCCGGCAGCGAAAAGACAGATGCCGAGGATGAGAATATTGCCTAAGATGTCGAGTCGCACGCCTAGCCATCGCTGAATCGCAATCGTCATGTAGTATGCTCGGTTCTCGAGGTCGAGACCATCTTCTGACTTGCGAATAAAACGGTCCTGTAGGCGAATGCAAGGTCATGATCCTGAATGAGTACGGAGTGAAAAGTCGTTTAGACTTACCTGCGAACGGTATGCGCGAACAGTGCTCAGGCCGGTGAGCGTTTCTGATTAGACATCAGTTATTTAGAATGCCGAATCGAGGCATATAGCAAGAAAGAGTACGGACCAGAGTAGGAGGAATACAGCGCGGATCTCAGGAGGGAGTCTAAGCGCTTAGCTTCTACTGAGCTTCTCCGGTAGTATACGGCCGCGATGTAATAGAGGGTCATGAGGGGTACGAAGATGATGCCGAGGTAAGGGAAGGTGTAGAATACGAGCGCTGCAGTACCGACGACCGAGCTGAGTATGGAGGTTAGCACTTTAGAACAATTGAACCTCGAATTGGTTGTACATACCTAGCAGTTGAGAGCAGCTGAACAAGACCAGTGGCATTTAGTACGATGGTGCAAAGGAAATTCCTTCATGTACTTACCTGCACAGCAATCATTGCCAACTCTGCGTCGACTGTATCCTGATCCTTAGACAAGCGCGACATAATTCGCCCTACGAACAGCATCAGCACGTTTCTCAGTAAGGCCTATTAACTCTATCCAAACTCACCTAAGGGGGTAGTATCGAAGAACGCCACAGACGATCGAAGCACTCCAATCAAGGCCGCCTTAAACATCCGCAAGCCTGCGGTCAAACTAGCCATGCTGTATGCTCGAGGTGTTAGCACCGGTCCCGAACGACCATTACTCTAAACCAACTGCGTACCTGATAGTCAAACTGAGCGCGAACGAGAACACACCGCTCGCGATGCCGAGCGCTGCGTATGTGCCCATGTAGTCGCCTTGATCGAAACCTTTGACGCTCTGCGACGTCCAGAATCCCAGGAACAAGTTGTTTGCGACTGTAGCCGAGATGTATATTAGCATCATGACTGCTCGCGCCGCTCGCTGCAAAACCCACCTTGTGCGCCTTGAGAGAGAACGAGGAACAGCATGATCAGAGGGAAGACCGTGACGCCGCCAGCGTACTTGAAGTACTTGGTGTACACGGACGCGGCGACCGCACCCGTAAGACGCTCCTCCTCCTGCATGAGAGTCTGGTGCGCCTTCTCAGGCGCGGCCGCCTTCCCCTTGACCTGCGCCAGCACTTCCGGCACCTCCTCCTCCGCTGCGGCCTCCTCCTGCTTGTCGAGGCTGCCGTACTCCTCCATCAAGCGCGAGAACATCTGCCCATTGTCCATCAGGTCCTGGTACGTGCCCTGCTCGACAATGACGCCCTCGTCCATCACATAGACGTAGTCCGTCTTGTCCAGCACGTGCAGCGCGTGCGTGACGAGAACGCGCGTCTTATCCGCGAGCGGCCCGTTGAGCAGGCAGCGGTCGAGCAGCTGCTTGCCGACGTACGCGTCCACCGCGCTGAGCGAGTCGTCCATGAGCACGATATCGGCGCCGGAGAACGCCGCGCGCGCGAGCGAGACGCGCGCCTTCTGCCCGCCGCTCAGGTTGATGCCCTTCTCGCCGATCTCGGTCTCGTCGCCGTTCGGGAGCATCTCGAGGTCGGGCTCGAGGCAGCACGCTTTGATGATCTCGTGGAACCTGTGGGACAGGTGACGTTCGTCAGTGTTGTACCGTGAAGGAGACTAGGCCTGGGCGTACTTAGCGTCGTCTTCAGGCTGTCCGAAGACGATGTTCTGGCGCAACGTCGCGTTCATGATCCAGGCAGACTGTGGTACGTAAGCCGCAGTGGACGAGAATGTGCACTAAACGGTCTTCGAGTAAGCAGACAGCACAATGCGTGAGACTGCGACCGAACGCACCTCTCCGCGGGTCTTCCTCATCTCTCCGATGAGCGCTTGTAGCAGCGAGCTCTGCCGTCGCAGTCAGCACACGCGCGTATACACGACGTGGCGCGAGCCTGCTCACCTTGCCGGAACCGACGCGGCCAACGATGGCGACGAACGAGCCCTTCGGGATCTTAAGCTTCACGTCCTTCAGCTCAAACGGCTTCTCCTCCTTCTCCTCCGCCTGCTCCTTCTCCTTCCCGTTCGCGACCATTGGCAGCACGGGCTCCTTCTTCCCCTTGCCGCTCAACCGTTTCTCGCTCGCCTTCGCCTCCGCCGCCGCCTTGTGCCTCGCGGCCTTGGACATGCCCGCGCCGGGTTCCTTGCGCGCGGCCTCCCACGTGAAGTCCGCGTCGACGTTGAGCGCGAATTTGCTCTCGGCGGCGACTACGTACGGGACGGCGAGCTCCTCGGCGAGGAGGAACGCGGAGATGCGGCGGAGCGCGACGAGCGCGTCCGTCGCAGAGGCGAGCACAAGTGGTAGGTAGATGAGGGGCGTGCGGATGATCTATGTGCGCGACGCGTGTAAGCTTAGTTATCCAGAGTTACGAAGAAGCGTGCTATAGGGCTCACGTTGAAGAACTGTAGGGAACTGAAGATGGTAGCGACGTCGAGCGTGTGATTAGTAAGCGCGTACGTGATCTGGTCGTCGAAGGTCTGTTAGAAGCCGCGCGACGTGTAACATGAACGAAGTACGCACGAACGACAGGATCGACGCGAAGATGGGGATCACAGTGACCAAACCGATCAGACTCGAACGCGCCGCGCTAACATACGTCCAAGATGAAGTTAGCAAAGGCGCACAAGGACTCTGGTGCTAGGATCACTCACGCGAGGCGTCGGATCGTGCTGACTTCTCTCTCCCGCAGGACACCCACTTGGTGCGCATAGAATTGCTCCCAAGCGTAGTACTTCAATAGCCTGATGCCCGACAACACCTGAACAACCAGTCAGCCTACAGTCCACGCGTGGGATAAACGTAACAGTGTATACCTCTGTGGTCATGCGCACACGCTGGTCCGTGAGCACAACCCCCTTCTTGCGCTGGGCGAACATGATTTTCGCCAGCATGAATTGCGCGGGGAAGCCGATGATGAGAACCTAACAGACGGAAGTGTGTCGATACGGAAGGTGCTGCATGTCGTAGTAGAGCGACGTACAGCAAGGCCAACAAGTGCAGAAACTCCGAGCTAGAGCATGCGAGCATGTGAGTAGGAGCACGAGTACGCAGGATGCCAGCGCGTGCGTACGTTACGGATGAGGAGGCCGACACCAATGGCGATCTATAACGGGGCGTAACTGGTCAGGTCGAGACGTTATGTGGGCGCGGGCCAATCATACGTACTTGGATCGGGGCTATCCAAAGGCTGCATACATGTGAGTTCTACGTGCCCAGTACATCGAGTTTTGCTAAAAACGTACTTGTGGATCATCGCACTGTTACGATCGAGCCTTGTGGCGTCAGTCGATATCATGGTGGTGATCTGCCCTACGCTGTGCTTCATCCGCCCACGCCCGCTCAGACGCAGCGACTTCCTGAATATGGCGCCGATCAACTGCGGGGCGAGTCAGAATGTAGAAGCGCGAGTTATAGAGACGCAGCATACACTTGTACGTATACAGAGACCGTTCGTCATCGCGACTGAGAGCCTCATTGAGCATGTAATGGGGGACGATTACGAGCAGGACGTACCCATCTGGTAGTGGTTTGACAACTATCGTGCATTACCGAGATATATACGTCAGTGATTGATTCGGGGTATGCTGGGCGAAGATCACACATACCAGGCTTGATACCTCTGTACACCTCAGATCAGGTACTGTGCCTCCGAGATATCCGATTTATGACGTACCTTGCATAGCGAAGATAGCAAATGCGAGTCCGATACCGTAGCCAATACCCTGCGGCTTCTGCAAGCCGAGTGCCTCCCGTTCCGCGTCAGTGGCTTTGAAGTAAACGAAGGACTTTGTGAGCCATGTAAGTAGAACCTGGTTGACCAGGGGTGTCGTCGTGTTCAGCGTGTCTAAGTGGAGATAGACGTTAAGACAGACTGCCGCGTTATCGACGACAGGCATACGCACCAGAGAAGAGCTTCAGCAGCCCAGAAGTCCATAGTTGTACGATGTACACATGATACAAGGCCTTGACCAAAGATGAGTCGTACTTGGGCTTCTTCCCCGATGGCTGCTCTGGAGTTTGGGGCGCTGGCTGTTTCTCGCTGTCTAGCTTGTCTGGTGTTGGCGCGTGCTTCGTAGAGTTAGACGTTTGGCGCGAGACATTGTCGTCGTGAACGGGGCCGTCCTCGGAAAGCCCTCCCGTTTGTTGCAGAATGAACGCGGGCCTCTCCTCCGGTGGACACCTCTTGTAGAACGCTTCTTCGACCCGCTCGGTGAGGGCGTCTGTCAGAGTTGCATTCGGTAGTTGCCAGAAGTCTAACCGTTCACAGGGGATTGGTGCACTGCTTCCCGACAAGATCGAAGCGAGACGTCGTACCTGCTTTCTCCAAGGGTCGAGAGAAGCCCACAGATAGGAAAGAGTCGAGCCAGGAGAAGAGGAGTCTCGAGATTGGTCTACGCAAAGCAAGTGGTGTGAGATCCTGCTGCTGACTTCGTATATGCCGACAGAATCGGAAAGGTGTGAACGCCGGTGTCAAGCCGAAAGAACGTCCTGGGGGTGCAGCATGTATGCTTTCGCAACATGTTCTGCGTCCTGGGTGGCCGATTGTGACAAAGATGACTACAGTGGCAGAGGCCACAGACTGTGGCGAGCGTCCAAAGCAGAAAGTCCCACCATCTGGCGCAGATGCTACGCGGAGCGCATTCACCCCCGTCCCATGGAGCGAACGCGGATCGCTGGCTTGCTTTGACCTGAATGCGTGGCCTGCGAGTGACCTGCGCGCGCCCCGTAGAGCTGTTTTTCTTGCGAACTCCTGGTCGATGCGGCCGAGCCCGCTCCGGCAGCCGCGGTCGCACCCACTGCAACGGAGACATCCCATCCCATACCGAGTGAGTAAGGCGCAAAGAGGCGGGATGGCTTAGTGTCGATGGGCAGTCGGCCACAGGCCGGCTTACGCGACGCGACGACAGGTAAGCCCAACAGGCCCCTGCGAGATGCTCAGATATTGACTGCTGAGGCCCAGTCACTGATCCCAGCCACCCGTGCGGGTTACGACGTTGCAAGGAATATGTTCCGGAGAACAGGCCGTCCAAGAGACAGGACGCTCTCGTCCAAAGACAATGCTCTCGGCACGAGCCCGCCTCCTCAAGTACTCACGTTGCAACGGGCAACATGCTATACACCGCACCATATTGATACACCACTGGTCACCTTCGTCACTCGACAAAGCCACCAGAACGCGAAACATGAGCTGGAACGTATTTTGCGGAACAGATCTCTCCGCCGCCGGGACCTTCTGCAAGTGTCAGGCCGGCCGCTAGCCCATTAACAGGATTTGCGTGCTTGATCTTGCGCATCCCGCCATCGCCAAGAACGGAATAACATATGAATGACGTTACTCACGAGGCTGTAGTTTCCGGCACGACCTTGTCCTCGCCGAATGCTGGAGGAGCTGGCTGCGGGTGGAAGGGGTTCCACATCGCGCGTCCGGGTCGTCTAGGGATCTGGAGACGGTGGCAGGGGAGGAGCAGAGAGGGCGCACGAGGAGGTACGTGTGCTCCCAGGTATACAAATAGGACGGATGACCATGGCAGCAGTATTCACTCGCATGGATGTTCCGCGGCGCTCAGCCACCTCCGCTTCGACGATGAACGCATACAGACTGACAACCCCGGCCGGAGGGTTCCAGTCCACGCAACACACCCGGCCTGATCGCCGAGGGGCCAATCAGCGCCCTGCGATTGCCTCCGAACACTGCGATCACCCTGATCGAGTCATGGTTGCCTGGCCCTCGGTCCTTAATTGACACATCATCTCTGACTGTCTTGCGGGGCTTCTCGCCGCGCGCCTCCGGGCGCTTGCTGTTCCCCCTGAGCGTCCCCGCCTCGGCGCCACCCCGCCACGGCGCCGCCGCCGAAGTGATCCCCCGCCGCCGGGCGGGCCGCCGGGGCGGGGGAATGCCCAAAGAAGAAATGCTTTGAATTTGGGCGGACTTTGAAAGGGCAGAGTACGGGCTGAGACGCTCCTGTCTGGCCAGCGATTGCCTCTTGCATTCCTCCACCATGTCCTCCCGTCGCTGACTGCTCTCTGTGACACCGTCCAGCATCTCCGACACATGTCCACCCACAGTATTGTATCTCTTGTCCTTGTCCTCGCTACCGTTCACGTCGCTACGCTGTTTACTTCACAACGCAATATTCGAGCATCTCACACTACCCAAGGATGAGTGACAGATTGGACCGGACCCCTTCGGTGCGTATTGCAAGCACTTCTATCCACGCCATACCTCCTACAACACCATCTAGGTGGGTGTCAATGGTCAGGCTCTGTTCTCTCTCGTCGAGGCCGCCACAGTCGCCCGTCCTATCCCCACTCCCCGGGACTCCTCGGTCGACAGTGCTTTATCTCTCGGCAGCTACAACGGTCCTAGCAGCATCAACACTGGCACCGTCGGCAGCTATGGCAGTACCTCGAAGGCACACGCTGCTATGAAGCACCGCAGGCTCTCCTCTACCGGCCAGACAAGGCGCAGATTGAGTGATGCACGGGAGGCAACCAGCCGTCCTTCGTGCGTTGTCTACATTTCTTGAATGTCTTACACGACCCAATATATATTCCCCTTAGACCCGTGATGCTCCAGACTGCTGCGGCAGCTCTCTCTTCTTTGGCGACACTTTCGCTCTCAGGCTCTCCTCCGCCTCCCGGCGTTCCCCAGACAGCCACGTCCTTTACTGCCGCCAGTGGCCAGATGGCGTCAGGACTGGCGACTATGATCCCGAAGCAAGAGGCAGCCGATGAGAACACCGTCCCGGATGAAGCTTCGGCAACGCCTCCGACAAAGACGGAGATTAATGGTGCCGGTATTAGCGTCACCAAGAGCGGCAAGAAGAGAGGCACGATATTCAAGTGCGAAAGCTGTTCCAAGGTCAGCATCCTTTTCTTGCCAAGTGTTTGACGCACGAATAGCCCCATTTTCGCGCCTGCACATCTCTGGAACCACTGGGTCGGAAGTATTCGGCCGCTTCTTCTCCGGAGTTATGAGCCAAATCGTCCCACTACAGCTAGAAAAGTGCGACAACGCTGACGGCCCATTTCAGGTCTACCGTCACCCGTCTTGTCTGATCAAGCATCGTTGGGAGCACTCTCCCCACTGGCGTGAGGCCTCGAAGTTTTTGCTGAGCAAGCATCAGCAGGTCCAGCTTCTTGAGGTGCGCTGTCATCCTTCCTCTTCTGCGACAAGCGCCCAAGCTTTTATTAGGCGGCGGCGATCCTGTCCCATCTAGACCCGTCGGCGACCGGGGGGCGCTCGCTGCCAGAAGACCGATCTTTGTGGCCCTCGTATATGTCAGGAGGTGCACTCCCTCCTCCGGATATAGCAAATGGTCCTCAGCAGGAGGGTTCAAGGCCTACTCCGAAGGCCCGCTCGTCCTCGGCTTCGATTTCATTCGATCAAACGGTCATTCATCCTACTTCAAGTTCTGTCCCAGCTACCTCGTTGCTCTCTTCGGGCGCCGGCCTCGCCCCCGGGCACGCATACGGCAGAGGACCTACGCGCTCTCCCTCCGCAGGCCCACGCATGCACGATTACGCTCTACCCACGTCCGGCGGCATTACGCATGTTCGCCCGGGCGTCGTCGGCGTGCCGATGACTGGGGGCGCGCAGTCAGACGTTGCGCACAGTCACTCTACTACCGCGGCGCAGTCACGCTCGGCCCCTATGCCGGTGCCCGCGGCGAGCCGGGACACGTACCGCGACCCGCAGGACGCCAATGCGTACAGCTTCGTTAGCACAAGCGGCGCATCTGCGTCTGAAGCCTGGAGCTCTCCCGTCTCGGTGGGCTTTGCGCAGTCGTCCTTCCGGTCGTCTTCGGTCACCTCGCACTCGGCGTCCTTCTCTGCCTCTGGCCTCGAACGCTCATTCTCGTCCGAGGGTGCGGGCGCGTGGAGCCTCCCGCGCTCGTCGGTACGCTCGAGCTCCTTGTCGCGCAGCCGGAGCGGGAGCGTCGACGACGCAGACTTCGTCGATATTGACGGCGTCGCGGAAGACGGTGGCGAACCCGTCGGCCCGGGCCGGTTTGGGTTCACGTCCCGTGGGTGGAAGATGAACATGGCGCACGGCGGGAACGGCAAGATCGAGGAGGAAGAGTGGGACGGCATGGAAATGGAGATGGAGATGTGAGGCGTCACACTGCGGCCTGCGCTGGGTGTGGGCGAGCGGGGAGAGTGCGGACGGGTGCGCACCAAGGAAACCTCGATTTCACGGCATTCACGGACATTCACGGTATATGTATATTTGGGCCAGCGGTGCCTTCTTTTTTTGTTTGTGTACTGCGTTGGAGGGTTGCGGGACGCGAGGCGAGGAGTTGGGGCTGAAGCGTATAGGCGATTCTTAGTGCAGACATCTAGTTACCCACATCTTCCCATGTACATGATTACCGTTACCGCCCGGCGTCGTTCTGTTGTGCCACTAGTACGTGTATTTCGCTGTACTTGTTCCCATCATATATATATTCACGGTATCCCTGGGATGGAGCGGTTTCGGTTGCGATGTGTGCTTCCCCGCAAGAAGCATCGTATTACTTCGGTGGCAGGACTCGAAGGCGATACTACAGCACGGAGTCGCAACCACAATGCCTCCCGCGCGCTCGCAGCTGACTACCTGATGAGACCAGGCGATGGAGGATTAGCGTAGGGCGTCGGACGACCCACTATGCACATGTAGTGAGAGTTTTTAGTCATGGTTTAAGCCCAAAATGTCCATGATAACAAGGTACACACTAAACAAATACATATCCTCACGGTTCACTGTCGAAAGTATGAACATCGTAGGAGCGTTGCGTTAACGTTGTGAGGGGAATGTCGCTCATATCAGTGCCGATGGCCCCGGCAGTGGCGAAAACCATGCGACTGTGCTTGGTGTAGTCGTCGTGGCTGAAACAGCCAGAAGCGTTCGCGCCGGCTTCGCGTAGGTTGAGCAGGACGCGTGAGCACAGCGTGGTGTGCAGCGCTCTGTGCGGCCTGTGGCATAGTAGGTCAGCGGCCACTGCTGCGCTGTGCGGCATACGGGGACGTACAGCTGGAATGCGGACGACATTTCCACCTGAAGAGTGGCAGGTCAGCTTTCCGCCCTGGAAACGGCGAGAGTTACACTCTTACCGGTGCTACTGTCATGAAGAGCATGTTGGCGGCCGAAACGCTGAGCATGACCGTGTACAGGCCAACACCTGCAAGGTACATTTCAGCTATCTTCCTTCGAGGGTGTCGGCCTTGTACTCGTACCATCCCGAAAAGTGGTGCGAAGAAGCAGCGAGATCCTGCGTTCTGAAATGCGCACCATCCGAGTCAGTGTGGTCGGACCCTAAATTATACGCATGTTATCGCACCTGAGGCCGACATATACTGCTTGAGTAGTATTAGGACGATCATAGCTGAACAAGCGTGTCAGTACGACGGCGTGACCTCTGACTAGTAGTTAGCGGCGTACTCGTTTCGGAGACGATGATGCCAGCATAGAACACCCAGCAGTCGTAGTCTGTGACGCTGGGCACGCAAGCGGTGATCTCGAGCAGCTCGGCCGGAGGATCTGGGTGCGGGGGTTAGAAGAACCGGCTCATGACTTTTTCGAGTCGAGTGAGCCCATATTACGCACATGTCATCCTGATCAGATATGTCGGGATCATCACAAATGAAGGAACCTGCACAACGCGTCGCCCGCATGAGAACAGCGTTTTAGGACGAAGCTGCTACTGCTTACGACGAGGCCGATACAATTCAGGACCAAAATTGCGACGACGGCTCGATTGTATCCCCATACAGCGGCGGTGCGTACGATGAGGATAACTGAAGCATAGTAAGTTCAGCGTTTGAAACCTGCTGCATGGTCCTTGGTGTTGCGTACTTTCGCTGATGAGTGACCCAAACCAATAGAGAGCTACAACATCATCCCTGTTATGAGATGGCAAATGCCGCGGCGGGAAAGGGCACTCACCTACCACCGTCGGCCATAATGCTGCGCATACCTGTGATCAATGCAGAGGTTTATGTCTGTAGGGACTGAGTTTAAGGGCGGCTCTTCGCACATACCCGAGGATTCTTTGCGCCCAATGCCACTTTGATAGGAGGCAAAATAAGTGTGATGTGCAGAGCGTTGTAGGGGTGACACTTACCAACCGTGGCGAGCGACATGTCAAGGAACGGCATGTAACGATTGACGAAAAATAGAACTTTGATCGGGCTAAGGCGAGACGGCCACATGTAGGCGACCTAGTGGAGGAGTCGTCAGCCGTATGGACGTCGATATTGTAGACCTTCTGCACTTACCTCGGAAGAAAATGTTTCGATTACATCAAGTGCCTGCAAGGCCAATGTGATTTTGCTCTTGAGAACGTCCCTGGCAAGCACTTACCACCCAGGTGAGCGAGGCCACTGTGGTTGGACACAGCGAGTCAGAATTGAGTTCAATGCGACAGTTCACAATAATGGCGTACCGGCGGTATACTGACCAAGGGGATAACAATACGTCAGCTGCCCACCAACCTAGGTGTAGCTAAATGGTCTACCTTCACCGGCAAGACAAGATCGAAATGAGATAGCGAGGCTTCCAAAATGCTGGTTAGACTGGCCATCGGTTGAAGGGTGGCTGAGGATTGCCGGCGTGGGGGTATCTGTAGCGTACGGGCGACGCGCGGGTCTCACGAGCTTAAGTACAAACTCCCGTCCCCATGCAGCGCTCTCCCGCCCTTGCATCTCGAGAAGGCGTGGACACGATGTGGTAGCATATCACCTTATCAAGATATCCTTCTTATGGCTTCCCTGCACAGGAATTGAATGGCGGGTGTCTCAATCTTATGGACGATCCCGAAGAATTCGAAGAAATAGCACTGCCGGCGCCGGCGGGACGTCCCTCCGGACGCTGAACGTACCACTTGAGTCAGGTGGCGGGGGTGCCACAGCCCGTGATAAAGCTGTGGTGGCACGTTAGCGAACCACTGGCATTGCACAGGTAACCACTCACCCATGCTAGATGTTGTTGTACGTCGTGTGCGTCCCGCAGTCCGACCACACAGGATACGTCCTCGGGCTTCCCTCACCGTGATTGGTACTTCCGAGAGCGTCGGGCTATTCAAAGCACACCCAACGGGCCCACAACTCCGAGTCGCAGCATATCCACAGCCTCCGCAACATGCTTTCGAGATTGAGAGTACTGAAGTCACATCCCAGTCTGCAGTGTATAGGAACAAACCACTGCTCAAAGGCGAAGCTTTAACGCACGTCAATGAATGATTGCAGATCATCAACGTGTCAAATACGCACCTCGCCGAAGTCGCGGACCCATAAAACATCGGATGAGTGTTCATCGCTCCAGATCCGTTAGCGTGATGAACGAGTCCTCCCCAATGTCAGAGAATCGCCTCTCGAACGCTAGCTCACTGCGCTTGTTAAACTCATCCCAGCTGACGCCGGAGGATCGGGCGGCCGCTTTGCGGAGGTTGAGCAGCACCCGGGAGCACAAGGTGCTGTGTATTGCCCGATGAGGCCTGCGCGAAGTCAGATCAGTTTGAGATGAGGCTGCGAGAGTGAGATTTTGACGAACAGCTGAAGGGCAGATGACACCCAAACCTGCAATGCAATCAGAACCACCAGCTTGAAAGAGAGAGCGGCATCTTACTGGAGCGGTGGTCATGCAGAGTAGGTTGGTGACGGAGACGGTCAGCAGCAAAATGTAGAACCCGGTACCTAGAAAAATTAGATTGATTAAGTAACGGGTTTGCACGAGGAAGAGCGCGGAGGTTTGACGTGCCGTCGCGGTACATCGTCCGGAAAAGCAGGGAGAAAGATGTTCCTCGCCCTGTAACATCCCGCATTCCGTCAACAGCGGTAGGCAGGCTGATGCAGAACATAGAGGCCGTGCGTACCCGACGTCAAGTACATCTTGAGTAACGTCAAAGCGACCACGGCTATGGGTTTTACCAGTGTACCAAACCAATTCGTAAGCTCAAAGTTCAACCATAGAAGAGAAGAAGAACTCGATGCGCGTACTGGTTTCGGAGATGATGATGCAGCCGTAGAAGACCCACCCGACGCCATCCGAGATGCTCGCGACGCAATCTGTGACCTCCAGTACGGCCGTCGAGGGATCTGTCAAACAAGGCGATGCTCGTCAAAGACCCGAGGATCGAAACAAAAACCACGGACAGTGAAGCGTCTGGAGGTACTGCTGTACCACGGCGACTGTGGGAACCTAAGAGATTTATTTCAAGTAGGCTCGCTACCGGGGAGTCGAATGCACTCACCACGATGATCAGTGTGTTGAGCATCATGAGACCCACGATGATTCTACTGAAGTTCCATAGCGCCACGGTCCGGACCATGAGAATGACTGTTTCAAAGGAGTCAGAAGATTGAATGGCTGTCGAAGAGCCACACGGAAGCTATCGCACTTTCGGAAATGAAGGAGCCCAGAGGGTAAAGAGCTATGATGCGTTCAGCATCCTGCCCGGGCATTGCAAATAGGAGCACAGCACCTACCGACCACCAGTGGCCACATGACGGAGCAAGTCTGGGAGACTAGAATGTCAGATATTATCCAAAGAGCAGTATGTGCATACCCTGACCTGGTGTGTGCGAACGCCCAAGATCACTTTTGGACATTCAGCGACATGGTTGCAACCCATCGGGCTCGAGGCTCACCGGCATTACCCAACGAGACATCCACGATCGGCATGTAACGATTCACGAGGAAGATGACCTTCATGGCGCTGAGGCGCGAGGGCCATACGAGAGCGATCTAGAACCAAAGGACATGTTCAGTTGCTGACTGAGTCTGAAGACGGTGGAGACACTGACTTCATCGCTGAGAGTGTCCAAGATGTCAAGAAGCTATACGATGCGCAATAAGTATGCGTATGTTGTCATGCGGAAGGTCAGCTCACAACGTATGTCAGCGACGCCACTACAGGCCGGCCGAATGGATGTCTCAGCAAGGTCAAGACATGCAGGTAGTATGAAAATACCCACAGCCAGCGTACTATCAATAAAAGGAACGATAACGTCTGTCAACTATAACATAACATAAATTGAGATTAAATCGGCTCACCTTGATGAGATTGAGCAAATCGAGGTGCGATTGAGCCTCTCCCAGGAGGGTCGACAAATCCGGCATGAACGGATGAGTGGAGGAGCAACGAGCCTCATTGCGTACCCGCTGACCAGCACCTATAAGTAACTTTCTCAGGATGGAGACGCTCCCCGGGCGGTTGAGAAGTCTCGTCATTCTATAAGCGCAGCCGGGGCATAGCCTGTCTTCATCAACTTCGGTCGGAACGCCTGACGTCGATAGCACAAGCCAGCTCGGTGCGACGAAAATCATTAAGTCGCGTACGCCCACTAAGCCTAGAGGAACGATAGTCCATCGTCAAGGGCTTTTTGGCACAAAATGGTAGCCTACTTCAGTATACGCGCGAATACGAGGATTGAAGGTGGAGCTTACGACTCTACCGACTCGTACCGCCGATAGTCTTCGGTTTGAATTACTGTGACTGCTACCGAGCACGAGGCGGGAGCGCCGGGTGCCATTTCATAATGGGCTGACTGCTGCGCCGAAGTGCAAACGGTCGGCCGCGATGGCTTCCCTGCTAATTGAGCCGCTCATTTAGCCGCGGCGCTCCGTCTGAAAAGGAGGTGACGATTTGGGTCCAGGACGCCTGCATTGCCTTTCGAAGATACTCTGTATAGAAGTTAGCATCGGAGGCGTGCTTGAAGCAAATGCGAGAGCAGCCGCGAGACACAGCTTGCACAGCCGTTCACGAGAATTCTGTCAATGTATCCAGATGCACAGTATATAACAACATCGGTACTGATCGAGCCCGAGCTTCATCAGCATCTCAGTGGAAAGAAGCATCGGGGTCACGTACCACAGCGTATCTCGCGCAGCGACTGAGTCGGCCGCAGTCTTACGATCCAGTCAACATTGTGGGCGCGCCGAACTCCCCAGATCCCTCTCGTGGCCGCTTCCTCAACCTGGGGTCCTCCTCCCCAGCAGCGACTTCTTCGTCCTCCACCTCACTTGCGTTCAAGTCTAGTTCGATATCCCACATCGGGCTTGGTGGACGCTTGCGCGAAGCCGTCCCCCCGAGCGGCGGCGGCCCAGACTCGGGTGTGGGCTCTCGGGAGTCGTTCAGGTCGAGTTCGATGTCCCAAGCGGGGCTCGGCTCGCGCGGAGGGCGCGGGTGCGGAGCTGGCGGCGGGCGGGGTGCCTCCGGGACCGATGCGGGTGGAGGCATTGCGCTTCTGCCATTGCTGCTTTCCGTGCCGTCCGTGGCGCGTTCCTTCCCCTTGCTTGTGGTTTGGCTGGAGGACGCGGCGGGTTGCTGGCTGGCGAGAAGCTGGAGCTGCGTGCTGATGGGAAGCGCGCTGGTGCTATTGTTGCGGAAGGGCTTGTTGAACGCGTCTTGGATGCGCTTCGCTTTGACTTGGCCGAACCCAGGGAGGTTCTGCAGCTGCTCGGACGACGCGCGCGATATCGCTGCAAAGCTCTGGGAACGACACAGAACAGTCAGATCGGCGATCAAAGCAAGCGAATGGTCGCGATACGGACCCCAAAAGACGTCCGCAGGGTCTCGACGTCGGTCTTGTTCACTTTGCTGATGTTTGTGAGCGCGGTGCGTAGGACGGACCGGTAGTCCTTGTCGACGCGTTCCTTGATGAGATCAGGCGGTCTGTGCTCGAACTGCTTGTATGTTGCTAGATAGTAACCGGCTTCCTCTGGACTGAGATGGTGTGTCAGTACACATTCAGGCAGATCGTGGAAGCGCTATCTCACTTCCATGCGACCATGATGGTCATTTCGTTGATCAGACATATCTGCAATACATGGTCAGACAAGTGTAAACCAGATGACGTGAGACTTACCTTGGTCAATTCACGAATTGGGTCTTGATGCTCGCTCTGAGGAGTCGAAAGTTAGACAGAGTCAAGCATACGAAGCAGCTCGAGACGAACCACGTCGCACATCAATAGCAGCACCCGCAGGTTGTATGAGTGCCCCAACTTTTCTATTCGTTGGTGGATATACTCTGGGTGAAGCCTATGGTACCGCAGACTATGAAGCGGTGCTTCAGCATGCGCGCAGTACCGTCACGAACACCGGTGTAGCGCTTACCTTAGGAACAGGACACCAGTAGTTTTTCCTACCTGGTAGTCCGCCAAAATCTCGCCAAACTCTTTTCCGACATTTCTGACGCTTTCTAAGATTGGATTTCCTCTCTGTCGTGCCCGCATCAGCGACTGTATGCGGACGTCGGCAAGCCGACATGCGACGCGAACCTACCTGGCACGGATTGATTATAATGTTGTTCCCTGAACCTGGGACCACCACAGGTGGCTTTACGGGCGCCGCGGGTCTTGACGAGCTGCTTGCAGACGCCATGGGTTTACGTCGGTTCTATGTTCCTGCCTATCGGTGGCAGCTGTAACGAGAGTGAGAACGCATGTCGAGTCAGCGGCGGTGGCCAGGGATGCGGAAGGCCTCCGTGGGAAACGTTGAACTCCAAACTCCGAAGGAGGCGGGAAGGCGCTTAACAACAGCTTCCGCCCTCCTCCGTTCGGACACCACAACGAGCCTCTTCAGACTTCTGTTCAAAAAATACAAAACTTTGCGTCCGTACAGCGAACTAGTTCTTCTATCAATCAGCACTAGTGTGCCTGTGCAAGTTCGGAATCGACGGAAATACCTGGAAATACTTATGACGCTCGGTGCGCGTGGTTAAGATCGAGATCTCACTGCAACCTCCAACGATCGGTTGGCGTCCTTGGCCAAGGGCTCCGAGGACATCTTTCCTCTCCCCACTCACTCGAATGCGTTTGAGATGCTCCTCTCGAATTCGGAGATAAATCGTGCCCTTATTCACTGCCAGTTCTGAGATGCCTCCACATAAACCGGCGGAGGCGTCACGGCTCGGCGGGCGCCCTATAGCTCCGTTCATAAAATAGGTGACTTGATTAACGGTAGGCATGCAGAATCGCTTAGGTTCGCACGAGCGACCACTTACGACAGCACGACAGCAATCTGTCTAATTCTGACGCCGATATCTCTCGCATAGCCAGTCGATAGCGCTCCTACTTTTGCGAGCTCACGAATGTACCTCTTGCAATTCCGGTGTTCTACTGCTTTGCGTACCAGGCCAGGTTCAGGTCCACTGGGCCCCGATCGCATCGATTGTCAATGTTGTGGATTGTACCTTCTCCTTGGCTGGACCCCAGATTTCCCCCAGCACCGGTCCCAGGCATACCCAGCCCGGTCGTCATCGGACGAAAGTATGTAATCGGCACTTAGGCTCCGCACACCGGCAGGCCTCGCGAGGACACTTGGGGTGTTTCATGCCCATCGTTCAGGAAGAACGCCGTCCCGAAGATTGGCGTCGTCGAGCTGTGTCATTGGTCTTTGGCATGCCTTCCAGGACCGAGGTCCGTCTAACGGCATTCATGTCCCGCACAGCGATATATGATGTGCTACTGCGCGTCGCGCCCACCTTTTTGTCCTGTCCCCGCTCCTCACGACTGTAAACGCTGCAAAGCCCGAGGCCGCTCCTTTCCGGCCTTCTACGCAGCTCGTGTCTTGTCCATAACCCTGCTGTAACTCAAGATGTCGGTACCTGATGGTCCGGGACCAACAGTCGGCGCGATCTTGATCGGAGGTATTGTGGGGCCTACGTGAGTGCTTCTTTTCGTGCATGGAGGCTTGCAGACCTAACGTTGTGTGGATCGGAACAGGCTCTATGGCCTTACCTGCTCCCAGGGCTTCATGTACTATGGCCGTAGTCAAAAAGACTCCGCGCTCATGCGCCTCTATGTAAGTTGTCGACGCCCTCACGCGCAAGTCTGCCCCTCAAACCTACATGTTCACAACCTCAGGTGCTCGCGATATGGTGAGTACTGCAGCCCTTGTTGACGATTTGAGCCTGAATCTATCGCGGTATAGGCTGCTCGACACGCTGAACGTCGTGATGGTGGGGCACATTCTGTACTACCACTTCATCACCAAATACGGAGACCCGACTGTGTTCCAAACGCCAGTATGGTGCGTGCGATACTCCTTGCCTATATCTTCGGTTATTGACATGTAGCTGCCATCTACAGGAGTCTTGTGGTACGCTCTCCTTCTCATCTTTCACGCAAGTGAACAATCTAAATCGCAGCCGCGTGCAGATGCTAGTGCTCCTGACTGTAAGTGTCAAACTGCGTCCCAGTGGAAACCATGTTGACCCTCTATCCTCAGTCGTTCGTGAGCTTCATGGTGCGGGGGTAAGTCGTCGATGCTTTCTCCCGACTGCAATGTTGCTATATATTGACCTATTTTAGGATGTTCATCAAGGGTATATGGCACCGTGCGTTCTTCCCTCGTCCTTCATAGCACCATGTCGCTAAGATTTCGACCCAGTAAGCCACGAGAACCCGTTCCTGGCAGGTGGAATGGTACGCTTTACCCTCTGCGTGTAGCGATGTGTTGCGAAAACTTACATTTTTCCAGGTCTTGTTGTCACTACTTGACTTCGGTGCGTACGATTCTGGGGTGCTATGACTTGATCTAAAATTGGTCGCGTGCAACATAGCTTGCGGTATCGGTGCGTCTGCCTACTAGTCTGTCTCGTGTTCATGTCCGCTCAATCTTCAACCATCCCAACTCAGTCCTCACCGTGAAGGGGTACGACATCCCTTTCCTCGCTCCGGTTCCGTTCTGACCTCGTGCGCTCGGCCGTCCCAGATTCACCATGAAGGCGGGCGACTTTGACAGTATCAAGGTACGACATCATGTAGTGCGAAATCTTCAACATCGTTCCAACCCTCAAGCGCCCTAGGTCTCTCTCTACCTCAACTTCGCATCCGCTGTCCTTGCCGATGCGGCCGTTGCCGTTACGCTACTCTGCCTCCTCCGCGGAACCAAGACCGGAAATGCAAGGTATATCGCGCCCTGTCCGGGTTTGTGGTGCGCCGCTAATGAGAGACCGACGCAGGCGCGATTCGGGTCTAGGCCGGCTCATGCTCTACACTGTGAACACCGGTATGTCTCTCTCGTCCCTCCCCCGCGCATTGTGCTCACCGCTATTCTTTCCTGTCCTCCAGGGTTGTTGACAGCGTACGTCCGATCTCAAGCCGTCTGACGGCGACTATGCTGACCTTAGATTCGCGCTAGTGCCGATGCCGCCGTTGCCCTCCTCACGGTAAGTAGTACTATACACATACGAACACAGCATGGTCTGACTCCCCTATCTAGTACGGGATCATGCCCCGCAACTTCGTGTTCTTCGCGCCCTACATGATCTTGAGCCACTGTACGTGCCCTCCCTCGTCCATGTTATCACCAGTAGACTCATTCTATGCAGTCTACACCAACGCGCTCTTTGCCTCGTACGTCTCCTCGCCCTCCTTCCCCGCGCGCGCACCCCGCTGACGCCGAGGCATATTTCAGGCTGAACGCGCGCACGCTCGGCGGGTTCGGCGAGCACACCGTGTCCGTCAACCTCAGCATGAGCACCGTCAACTCCCCGCCGCGCTTCCCCGGCTCCTCCGGTGGCGGGCCCGGCAGCCCGCAAGTGAGCGTACGTCTCCTCTCTCCTTCATCGCATCTTGCGTCGTGCGCTGACGCTGCACGCCGCACAGCTCGGGATCCCGATCCAGACTTTCAAAGAGGAGTCGCAGTCGGACAACGAGGACATGAAGTAAGCTTGCTCGTTTCGCCAACCTGCGCTCCAAACGCGCGGAGAGCTGATGATCGTTGCTGCAGGAGCTACTCGTTCGCGAAGGCCTTGTAGACCGAGACAACGAAACATGGAAGGATGGACGGAGAATCAAGATATATCCCCCGCGGGCGCGCGACAAGCCCAGCGCGTGCTGGGATGCTTCAATAAACCAGTATATGTACATGTCGCTCCTCTTTGTAATGCACACGCTCTTTCTTCAGCGCACTCTTTATACCACGCGAATCCTTGTTCGACTATTCGTTCCTCATGCGTGCTAATGGCGGACCCTGCTCGTACTGGCCTGAGGAGTCGAACAGAGGTGGTGCAAACACAAGTGCTCAAAACGATGGTGAAGACGACCCCGCGCGGGGTCTATAAGCTAGCGATACAGTGCTGTGTTGTACAAATAACCTGGTATCCTTCCCTTCCTCAAGTGGTATCTTCCTGCACCTTTGGTATCCAAATCCCCGCGACGCGACGAACCCCATAATCCCACCGACGGCGCGACGCAAGCGCGAACGGGAAGGGGCACACCCTAGTGGATCCGCGTCCCGATATGCTGGTACTCGCGCTCGATCGCGTACATCTCCAGGTCAAACGCCTCTGTGCGCTGCCCCGAACCGATCGAGTCCGAGTCTGATGCGAAGCGGATCCCGACGGGCGTGGTCGTGGCGTTCGGCGCCGGCCAGTGCGGCGGGTCCCACGTGAGGTCGTCGTCCGGGCTGCGCGACGCCGCGTACGCCTTGAGGTTCAGCACGAGGCGTGCCCCAGCGACGTTCACCATCGCGAGGGTGAAGCTGCGAGCGGGGAGGGGTGTTAGAAGAGGACGGGAGAGGGAGGGGGCACGGGCGTACTAGCGAGCGAGGCCGAGGAGATCGGGGCCGGCGAGGGCCCATACCATGAGCGAGAAGAGGGAGCAAACTGTGCACGCGCACGGAGTCAGCGGGGCTGCGCTGCCCTGTGCGTTAGGAAGAGCTACGCACATGTCACAGCGACGAAATACAACATTCCTACGAAGGCGGTGTTTAGTGAGGCAGCGACCTACCCGGAACGACTGCGTTACTCACCATCGCGATAAAGGAGAAGCGAGAGAGAAGTCAAAGAATGGCGCTGCCCTTGATAGATCATGGCGACGATGGTCAGGCCGAAAAGGAGAGTTTCGAAGAAGACACTTCACGTCGGCCGTCATGTCAGCGCCCGCCGTCTTTCAATGCCTGGCATAAGTGACATACCTAGGAAGCCAAATGGCCCATATGTATCGCGGTGCCTGCGATGATACTCACGTCAGTGCCACAGCTCGCGCAGACCGCAGCGACCGGAGGGTACTCACGCTTACGACGCACGCGTGGTGAAAGGGACGGAGGTTGGCTGCGCGGACGTCAGATGTGGGCGCGAACCCGGGTATGTGGTTGGCAGACGCACCGATGGTGGGAATGAGCGACGCGGTGGTGATACCCGCGGAGATGGCGAAGTTCAAAAATCCTGCTATCCATAGCGTCCACGCGACCCAGGCCTTGCCTCTAAGGATTGCGTAGAGGCGCCACGCGACTATCGCTGCGAGCGCAGGGCGACGTGCGTGTGAAAGGTGAATAAGGTTTTGTATAAGGTACAGAGAGACGTACCATGGATAGAGATATAGGAGAATATCGTTACATAGCTCTGCACTATCGTCCAGACCTTGCAAAACTGTGAAGCTCGATAAGTTGAGAGCCGAGAGGATTGGACTGCACAACGGGCGTACCAATATTGAAGCTGCCGCGTTCCCAAACGATTCTTGATGACGTCCTTAGAAACGTATATAGCAAGGAAGACGCCTCCGTGCTCACCATATATATCCAAAGCCAGCACGACCGGACTGAATCGTTACGGTGTAAGCAATGCCCTCTAAGCGATTAGATAGGGTTCTTACATGCAATAGCGATTCTGCGTGCGGTTCAGCGGCCGTGCGTGATGAAGAGAAGAAAGACAGCTTACAAGAAGGAAGATCGTCGAGACGACGCCTTTCTTGGCGTTCCATATCAAGTTGACCTGTAATAGCAAATGGGAACTCAGAATAAGACGCGTATCGAGTGCAGAACCATCCCACCTCATCTGTGAGCTGAAAGAGATGTCAAGATGGTGCAAGCAGAGGTATCGGGAGGACACTGACCGTGAGGAGATAGTCATAGAGCAGGACGACGAAGCCGACGACTATGACGGGTACGGGACGTTCTCAGCACTCCTCACATTGGTTAGTAATATACAGGAAGGCTCACGGGTTATGATGCTGCCAACAAAACGTGTTAGCGGGTGTCCTCGTGTGATCCACGCCTGGCATGGCAGGTCTACTCACCGGACTGCTTCTCCGTGGATCAGAAGCGTCTCGAGCGACTCAGCGAACGGAACCTCTATGGACGAGGACATCTTGAAAACTCAAGCAGCAGTCATGAAGGAAGACGCGACGCGCAAGGGCGGACGTGGAGTGGGGACTGCTGCGTCCCCCCACGGCCTTCCTTTTGTTTTTCACTCGTGCTGTAGACCCATGGCACCCATTAGTCTGGGGACGGGGGGAGATGTGATGCGGTGCCGAAGCTCTGGCCAGGCCTTCTTCCTTCTGGTCGAAAGGGCCGGGGACCCACTGCCCGCAGACGCTAGGCACGATAAGGAAGTCTGAACAGACACTCGGCGCCGGATGGGAGGGCCTGAATGGCACATGCGCAGGGATGACCTCCGCGAAGGGCAATCCACGATGCTGCTAGTGGACTCCGCACGCGAACCGCCGAGCCGTGGACGAGCGTCGAGGGTGCATTTGGAGTGGGCGCAGCGGGCGGAGCAAAGATATGTGCCGATCCGGATGGGTGTTTTCGCACGGCGACGGAGGTATATGTGGCGGTGGACGTCGTGGCGTATCGCATCCGGCGGGGCGCATATACAAGCATCATTGGCTGAGCAGAGAAGGCCAGTGGTCACTGCCCATGACGTCGCGCTCGTCCAGGCGCGACGTGGAAGACAAGGGCTACCAATGGCGTCAGACGACTCGGAGCCGAGCGCCGCTGGAGGACCGTGTTGAAGACAGTGAGCCAGCCTGCAGCTGCCGCTGTGCCGCCATCCTCGGGCGGGCGCCTATTCGAAGGCGTCGATGGCGTCACTGCTCTCTCGACTCGTCGCTCGCGCTGTTCACACACGACCTTCAATCGCTCGTCTGCCCTCTGCTCGCCTGTCCAGTCCTGTCCGCCTGGTCGACTCTAGCCTGCCCTCTCCGCCCTCCATCGTTCGCCACGCACTCTCTCCTGGTGCATTGCACAGGCGCATTATGCAGGCAATGCCGCTCTTCGTCCAGGTGCGTTCGCAGCCCCGTTCGACGCGATATGCGCTGACAGTGCTCCGTTGACAGCTCTCCCGCCCTGTATTACCCACATGCCCTCGTCCCATCACGCGCTACTGGCACACGTCGTCGTACAGAACGTTCGTGCGCATCCGCGTAGTATACCCGTGACTGCGTTTACCGCCCCTCGCAGAACGGCGTCTCTCGCCGGACCCCTCATTCTCGCCCTCTTTAATCCCCCGTGCCATCCGTAAACCTCAACGCCCACAGTCTGGACGCTCGGAGCACGTTTGTAGCACCCAGAAGATGACGCCCTTGTGTGCGCTAAGGCGCCGTCAACGTCCTTCGAGCGCTACGCCCCGCGTACTCAGCAGTCCCCGTATGCCGTCAACGGGCTCTCACACGATCGCTTCTTCACGGACACGCGCGCGTCGCTCACAGCGTTGTCGGGCCGACGATGTCCTCCCATCCGGTGCGTTCACAGCGTCTGCCGATACGAACTGCGCTCACGACGTCCGAATTATAGGCCGCCCGCCCACTGAATCCGGAACGCCTGCACGCCCTCGCGCCGTGCGGCTCCCCGTCGTTGCGCAATACACACTTGTGTACGGTCTGCATATGCTAGCGACGGCGTTTGCAGCGCCCGGCGGATCGGCGGATCGGCGGCACTGGCGGCACCACACCCAGAGCACACGGGCGCCTTCGATATGCGTCCTCGATATCTCGACGTATCATCTGCGAACCTCCATGCCTCCGTTCCCCAAGTGCAGGGAGTGTGCATCGTACCTGGAACAAGACACCTCTGTGTGCGTCAAGGCGGCAGCAGCGTCCTCTGCCCGTAGTGCCCGGCGCGCTGAGGCGGCCTCTCCCCCCATCGTCCGCCGTCTCCCGCCACGCCCATCCGACGGGCGTGTGTACATGTCCGGCCGGTCTGATGCGGCAGCAACGTTGTTGAATCAGGTGCGTCTGCAGATTGTGCCGACGCGAATGGCGTTGACGACGTCCCATATATAGGCCGTCCGGGCCCTAAATCGCACACGCCCGCGCCGCATCATGCGTAATAGCTTGAGTTGCTTATACACAACGCACGCATACACCGTCGCAGTACACCGGTGAGGCCGTTTGCGGCGCAACGCGGATCTGCGGTGTCGACGCCGGGCTCGCTCACGCGCCCAATAACGCCGTCCACCGGCCGCAGTCCTCGACACCCCCGCCCTGCACGCTGGGTATATGCTCGCTAGACCCACTCAAACACGTGGCTGCACGCCTGAAGCTGCTGCGCGCGCCCTTCGCGTCGAACGTCGCCCAACCGGCTGGGACGCCTAGACCGACTTCCGCCCGTTTTGCCGGTGTGGTACCCCGATCGACGCCTGGCACTTGTGTCTGGCGGGATGTGCATTGCACCCTCTTCGCGTTAGGTAGGCTCTCGGCGCACCCGGACGGAAAATGCGCTGACAAACTCGAATTTGCAGATCACTCGCATACAAGAAATCACACTACCGACGCTGGTTCCTCCAATGCGACCTCCCCGTGCTCTCACTGGTACTGGACGACCGCGACCTGTCCTCCATGGCGACGCCCAGGGTGCGCAACGACGTCGGGAGAGTGTACGTCGCTACCGGCTCCGGTCACCCTCCCGCATAGCGCGCAAGCCATGTCGTGAGGTCCCCACATGCTCAGTACGAGTACGCCAAGGATCAACGACGCGTTCGCGTGCTCCGCACGGCCTGCCTACTGCCCACACAACGGCCTCGACCGACCCTCGTCGCCCCTCGCGCTCCGGCGAGAACATCTTGACATCATGCCCGCGAGGTGCCACGCAGTCCCGCATCCGACGCCCCCGTCACGGAGAGCCACGAACACGACATCTGCGATGTGATGGCGACGTCAGCGCGCGCAGGACGACCGCGACAAGGTACGCGGTCACCGCCCGCCCGCCGCTTCCCGTCCCTCTCCCGTGCCGGCATCGTCTCCAGACCACGCACCAACATCGCAGACGCTCCGCTGCACCGGGGCGCACTCCCCCAGCGAATTGCACGGCGATCGGAGGCGGGGCGATCTCGCGCATTCGCGTGGATTTCATGGGCGTTTCGGCCGCGACAAGGGAAAAGTGCGCGTCCGCACCCGGCGACGGCTCCTCCCACGGCGCCATTTGGCACAGGACCTCCCGTGCACGTCTCACATCGCCTCCCGCGCTGCTCAGGCGCGCCGACTCGGAAGCATTTCGCCGTGAGCTGAAGGAGCCCGTTGCGCCGAGTGTGGCGAGACACCGCCGATACGGTCCGCGCGCCAGGCCCCGCACGCGACGACGCCACCTGCGAGCATGTCTGGGGCGGGGCGTGCACGGTACAACAGCAAGGCGTCCACTTACGAGACGTGCGCGACGAGCACGCGAGGCCCGCCTCCGCCGTCGACCAACCCGTGTGCATCGGAACCCCCGCCCCCGGACCCAGTGCACAAGCAAGCGGACGACGTGCTGCTTCCGCGACGCCTCGGAACACCACACCCTCGTCGCTGTGCCCCGTCGACGAGAAGGTGCACGAAACGCGCCGTTCGGCGGCGCCATGCGCACCGCGCCCGGCATCTCCTTCGCCGCCGCCTCTCCGCCGACGTCACTAGAGGCGCGCCCTGGTACCGCAAGAGCAGAGCCGGGAGTGAGACATGTACGTAGATACTTGTACCGTAATCTATGCACTCCGACCGCCGTCGCTCCAAGCTCCTTGGTGCACCCGCCCTGTCTCCGCGCCGCCGTTGCGGTGTCCTCGCTGCCGTGCGCCGTCGTCCACAACGCGGGTGCAGCTCGACGTGCTGCTGCACGCGGGAGGTAAGCCGTCCGAGTGCCCGTACCGCGATGCTCACCTTCCAGTGCGTCGAGTGTGGCCGGAAGTCGGGTGCGCGCACAGCGTGCGCGGGGTGATGCAGGCGACACGGAAAAGGGCGATCTGCAACGGTGAGCGGCACAGTCTGCTCGCTGTGGATGGAGAGCTGACTGACAGCATGCAGGATCACCATGGGCCGCGCGCGAGCTGCTGGGCGGTGTAGCAAGCTGCAAGCATGTTCCGCGACGTACGGTGCGGGGGCTTGCGCGCCCGCGCTTCGGCGTCGGCTTCGCGACGCGGCGGTTTATGCGGCATGTCCCCCTGCCGCGTCGAGGGAGACCGCGACGTCCGCTTTGTGGTGTAGCGCTGCGAGCAAGCACCGAGGTGAGTGTCCGTACTGCGCGTTCGGAATGCGGACGGCCGTGCTTACTGCGATTGTACCCTATAGGTCTCCCGGAGTACGGTGCGTACCGGCGCCGGCGAGACGGCGCAGAGCGTGCCCGTGGTCGAAGCCTGCAGGGTGCTGGTACGAGAGAATGAGCGGACTGGGGCTCTGCTATGGGAATGACGGGCTCACGAGAGGTCGGACACAGCATGTGCGAAGCACTCACGATGCTCACGACCGCGCGCGCGCGCGCTCAAGCGTCGTGTTCAAGCTGTGGGAGGCTCTGCAACAGGAATCAGCGTACGTGACAGACGACAACTTGCGTACCCGACTTCCCGAGGGCTTTCTGGGCGTACGGCGCATGGCATCCTGCTGTATCCTTCAGCTCCATGTGACCCGGTAAAGGAGACATCAACCTGCGCCGCTCGCTTGCTCGAGAGGGAGACTATGAATGCATATGTGAATGAGATGTGGCACGCATAATGCTACTGGCATACCTCTCGTGCAGGCTGGTAGGGCGTATGGTGGGTAGCTGGCCGTGAGAGGTGGGAGAGAAGGTGGGAAGGAGGAGGAGCGGTGAGCACGCCCGCGTCGCGCCTGGTCACTCACATACTTATACCCCGCACTTTAGGGCCGTTCCGCTCCTCTGCGTCGTCCCGTTGTCTGTGCGGCGATCGTATACCGGAGCCAGGCCGTTCTCCGTCCGAGTAAGGATACCGTTGCGTGCGAACACATCACACCGACTTTACGAGAGGGCCAGAGGGGCTCAGAGCCCCGCTGAGCAGTGCACCAACCACGGAGAGACACGACGAGCCGAGTGCGACGGGGTCGGCGGGCATGATTGCGCACGGACGTACTGCGGCAGCATGCCGCCGGTCTCGACTTGCATGGTAGCAGGAACGCGCTCGCTTCTGACAGCGGGAGCTCGGTACGCAAGATATCAAGCATTGCCTTCGTTTCGAGCGGGTGTAGGCACCACCGTTGCGAGGGGAGATACGTGCGCAGCTAGTGCACTCGTTTCCGTGTTGGCCGAGTATGGAACAGGGGCAGAGAGGTGTTCTGGGTGCACGGCAGGAGACGGCGGTGGCGGCGTGTCCAGGATGTGATTGCACGTCGAGCATGGATTGTCCGCTGACGGTCTGGCCCGTTTGATAGATACGGCGGCGACAAATATATATCATGGAGCAGGCCATGTCAGTCAAGAGGAGGGAGAAACGAGAGAGCATGGTCGATGCATACGTTGCGAGTGCGCAGGTGGTTCGAACATTCTTACCAAAGAAGGCAATTGCTTGGCAGACACAACATGTTCTCACTACTGCTATGCCCTGCTCGCATGGTCAATCTTTCCTTCTCTCCATGGATACGCCTAGCTCAATAATATCCCGTCGTGTCGAGTGTTGCTTAAAGGTGCACACGGCAATGAATCTGATGTATCCACGGACCTCGACTACGCCGGGTACTCCCAAAGCACCTGGACCGGCGACCCTTGAGATTCGCCGATGTCACCGGAAATGCATCTGAGATTCAAGCGTAAACCGCAACCCTTTAGGTCCGCATGCTCACGCAGTATAGATACCACCAGATAAAGCACCCAGAATGTATACTTGTGCATGCGATAGCACCGCACACATCTACCAGGTGTTATGATTGGTCCAGTGCATGGAAGTCAATAGCAGACAATACGCGAGCGGCCATAGGAACAAATCTAGAATGAGCAAAGATAACAGCTTGCACCCCGAAACAGCCGTGCACCGTGATCCTCCCACAGGCGTTGCACTGTCCCGCACGCGGCACAGCCCCGGACGGAGAGCTACCCATCCGTCGCAACGGCACTGTGCAGTCAGGGCCACCCCATGTAGCCAGAACCTCCCCGCCAGCCTGACTCTATCCCGCCACTTCCTCCTTGTCTGGATCCTCCACCTCGCATTGTGTCCCACTTCGCCGACCTAGCTCACGGTTCTCCCCTTCACCGGCAATCCTCTTCATGGGCGAGTCCGTCAGCAGTGGCAACACACAAACTTGCCCCTCCGAGCCGTTGAAGCCTAACAAGAAACGACGCAGCAGGCGCACCTTCAAGAGCGTTACCCATCCCAGCCTCAGATTGACTCACCGTGCACCTTCCAGGTTCCAGCATGAGGTCGTCCGCCTCACGCTGACCGGGCACTCGTACTGTAAGCACCGCATCTGTCGAGATCACTATCAGTCACTAAATCCAAGTTGTCGGGACCAACAACGACGCACCTTCCACGACTCGCGAGCAATCTTGCCCGCCTGGACCGTTGCCGTTTTTGCCGACTACACTGGTCTCGAGCGATGTGACATCCTCACGCCACACATGTGAGCTCCCAGGCTTGCGTGGCTGACAGGAGACACTGCCCTTCCCTGACGACTCTGGTGGCTCTGCGCGAGCGAGATACTGTCCTTGGTAGGTCCATGCATCATCGTTGAGACTGGGATTGTATTGATGCATCCTCACGAGCTCTTGACACATCGACACATCTCCGGAGGGCGTCCCGAGAGCACAGCGTGGGTGTGCAGCAGGCTGGGCAAAGGCGCGTGCTGTCAGGGTTGTTGACAAACGCGCCCCATGCTGGCATCTCAGCAAGCATCCCGCACATGGCAGCTGCACTATGTAGCCTTGGATCTCGTGAGTCGTATTGAGTTCGCTGTCGTCGGCCGGACTGACCCGCAGTGTCCTGAACATCTCCATTTGCACCATAGGCCCATACAGGAACACTCAATACACGAGCTTGCGCGATGCGAAGGACTCCACGTGCGTGGTTCCATGGATGGAACGGCCTCTGACAGGTGTTCCAACGATGCGGCGTGAGGGCGCTCTCCGCCGAGGAGGCTTTAGCCCTCTCAGCGCAGTCGGTACCTCTGAGTAGCGATGGGCGATAAACCCGTAGCTTCCGGCGCACGTGGAGTGCGGTAGACGGCATGCACCCCTGGACGCGCCGAAGATGCTCTCCTTATTGAAGAGAGTGGGTCTTTGTGTCGTTGTGTTGTACAAGCTCTCGTTGCTGACGGAAAAGTTGAAAGAACAACCTTGCGGATATGAAGCGCCCAACGTGCGACTTGAGACGTACACCAAGCATCCCGGACTCGTGTGTGCACATGCATACCTGGTAAGAACCCTGAATGTGATACAGCAAATCTTATGAGCTAACGTGCGGCGATGCATACCATAGTCTCTTTGCCCACCGTCAAGTTTCCCATCCCGTGCAGAGCTGCCGCGGGCGGCCAATGCCCTCGTGCAGCCCTGACGCGAAGTCTCAAGTACGGCGGATCGTGCAAGGTGAGCACGGTGGAGCCGCGTGGGCGCATGTGCACAAAGTAGATATGGCACATACCAATTCTTCCTCGTCTAGACCTGTTCACACCAAGGAGAAGAGAGGCCGATGTGCAGCACGCCTCTCGGATGCGGATCGGCCAGCGTGGCTGAGGGACAAGGTAAGTAGCTTGTTTAGGTCTCTTATGCATCATGCTAACTCACGATCGTCACGCAGTGCAAGTACGGCTGGAGCCATCCCCCGGCCTGTCCCTCGCAGGCCACCCGAGACGTACACAACCTGCCCAACGTGGAGCTGGGCTTATGCCGTGAGTGAGCGAGTCTACATTGCGAGATTCCGAGGATACGTGAGGTGAGAACATTGTCTGTTCGGCACTCGAGTACCTGTCAGCTCATGTCAAGGTACACCTGCGCAGGCAGGCATTGGCAGTGACGCCTCGAGCACGACGGAAGGCTCGTGGAATGCATTCCCACTCACCTTTCCCATCTTGGAGTCCCCGGGGCGGTACAGTCTTTGGTCATTACGACACGATGTTACCAGCTGTGCAGGCACTCCGAGGGATCTGCCGGGCATATGCAGCAAACACGAGCACACGCTCGCCGGCGGCCCGCGTCACGGAACGCTCGGGCAAACACGTGTGGCCGTATGTAGATGCACATGCAGGGAGAGCGCGGTCACCTCGACAACGGGCCCCAGAGCGAGCGTGGCAGAAGCAAAGTGGTAGGTGGTAGAAGTCATGGACCTACTAGCGGACCTTGAGGATGTCGAGCTGTGGCGGCATAGGCGCCATTGCTGCCTGAACGTGCCGAGCGGCCCGGACGTTCCCGGACGCTCAAGGACTTTGCTGGGCCCGCGCAGCGCGTCCTCTCAGCTCATCCGCACCACACTCGTTTTGGTCAGTGTCGAAGGGAGAATGTACGTCGCGGGAGAGGCTGAGGGCTGATCTCCCAAACGGACTCCGGAGAAGGCACTGGGTAAGAAACTCGTCTGTTGGCCGGCACGAGCTCCGACTGCTAACCGACCATCTTCACGCAGGATGGGTATGGCAGGCCTGGAGAACATCCACTCCCAGCGTCAGACACGACCACGACCTGGCGCGAGCCCTGTCCCGACCTGTGAAGGTGCCAGCGACGTGTCCGGCGCCGTGTACCAAGTTTCTGGGAGTACAAAAAAGGTGAGGATCTTACCTGTTGGGAAGGCAGTACCAGTTACGCCCGCGCCTGCAGGCGACATCATGCGGGAGACACGCTAGACGGCCTCGTTGCACCCGAAAGGACTCTGCCGGGTGTTCAGTTCCGGCAGATGGAGGCGTATCGGTGACTTTCCCGCCGCGCTATAGCAATGCAGCGGGTGCATCAACTCCCGCGCCCCGCGCCACGAACACCCCGCGTCCTGGACAAGTGCTGGCGTCGGCCTCATCGACTCCCGCGCGCTCAGGATCGGAGACGGTGCGTACCGGCGTGTCCGCAGGTTGTGCGGATCCCTGCTGACTTGTGGGCATGCAGATGGCACATTCGATGGCGGGAGGCGCATCGCCGCGAGACGGAGAGAGAGTGACAGCGAGCGGGAGTGGAAAGACGAGGGTCATGGTGGAAAGGGAGGCGGCGCGGCGCGCGACTTTGCAGCTTTGAGCAGTGTCACAATAGGCGCCCACGCGTCCGAGTGCGCAGAGTGTCCTTCGGGATGGCCGCGATTCTGTTTTTGCGGCTGCCTGTCGCGCAGATGGTGCTTTAGTACTTTCCATAGTGCGCAATGCCATTTCTGAGATATTCCGACCGTCCCAAGTGCGAGAACGAGTCGCTCCTCCCCAGCTAGTACTGGCACCTACGCGCCCTCGATCCACGTACACACCATGATTACTCAGACACCCACCGTGAATACCCAGACACCCACCATCCACGCAGAGTCCGTCATTCCATCTGGGAGATCCAGCTCGCCCAAGCGAGATCCAGCGAGCACTCCGAGTCCCGCTCCGCCGGCTCGCCCTCATCCAGCACTGCCACCGCCCATCCCGCGCAGGCGTTCAAGGAAGAGTCGCAGTCGGACAACGAGGACATGAAGTGAGCATCTTCCTACCTGCATATCGCGAACGGAGAGCTAATGTTCGTTTCTGCAGGAGCTACTCGTTCGCGAAGGCGTTGTAGGCCTAGACAACGAAATACGCAAGGATGGATGGAGAATCAGGATGTATCCCCCGCGGGCGCGCGACAAGCCCAGCGCGTGCTGGGATGCTTCAATAAACCAGTATATGTACATGTCGCCTCTCTTTGTAATGCACACGCTCCTTCTTCAGCGCACTCTTTATACCACGCGAATCCTTGTTCGACTATTCGTTCCTCATGCGTGCTAATGGCGGACCTTGCTCGTACTGGCCTGAGGAGTCGAACAGAGGTGGTGCAAACACAAGTGCTCAAAACGATGGTGAAGACGACCCCGCGCGGGGTCTATAAGCTAGCGATACAGTGCTGTATTGTACAAATAACCTGGTATCCTTCCCTTCCTCCAGTGGTATCTTCCTGCACCTTTGGTATCCAAACCCCGCGACGCGACCAAACCCAAAAGCCAGCCGAAAAGCGAAACGCGCACCCTAGTGGATCCGCGTCCCGATATGCTGGTACTCGCGCTCGATCGCGTACATCTCCAGGTCAAACGCCTCTGTGCGCTGCCCCGAACCGATCGAGTCCGAGTCTGACGCGAAGCGGATCCCGACGGGCGTGGTCGTGGCGTTCGGCTGCGGCCAGTGCGGCGGGTCCCACGTGAGGTCGTCGTCCGGGCTGCGCGACGCCGCGTACGCCTTGAGGTTCAGCACGAGGCGTGCCCCAGCGACGTTCACCATCGCGAGGGTGAAGCTGCGAGCGGGGAGGGGTGTTAGAAGGGATGGGAGAGGGAGGGGGGCACGGGCGTACTAGCGAGCGAGGCCGAGGAGGTCGGGGCCGGCGAGGGCCCATACCATCAGGGAGAAGAGGGAACAAACTGTGAGTGCGCACAAATTCAGCAGGGCTGCGCGGGGGAGAGTGTGAGGCGGACGGCCTACGTACATGTCACAGCGACGAAGTACAACATTCCTACGAAGGCGGTGTTTAGTGAGGCAGCGACCTACCCGGAACGACTGCGTTACTCACCATCGCGATAAAGGAGAAGCGAGAGAGAAGTCAAAGAATGGCGCTGCCCTTGATAGACCATAGCGACGATGGTCAGGCCGAAAAGGAGAGTTTCGAAGAAGACACTTCACGTCGGCCGTCATGTCAGCGCCCGCCGTCTTTCAATGCCTGGCATAAGTGACATACCTAGGAAGCCAAATAGCCCATATGTATCGCGGCGCCTGCGATGATACCCACGTCAGCTCCCGCAGACCGCAGTGACCGGAGGTACACTCACGCTTACGACGCACGCGTGATGAAAGGGACGGAGGTTGGCTGCGCGGACGTCAGATGTGGGCGCGAACCCGGGTATGTGGTTGGCAGACGCACCGATGGTGGGAATGAGCGACGCGGTGGTGATACCCGCGGAGATGGCGAAGTTCAGAAATCCTGCTATCCATAGCGTCCACGCGACCCAGGCTTTGCCTCTAAGGATTGCGTAGAGGCGCCACGCGACTATCGCTGCGAGCGCACGACGACAGGCGCGTCAGCAGAGAGACAAGGGTTTGCGTGGGGTGCGAGAATGCGTACCATGGATAGAGATATAGGAGAATATCGTTACATAGCTCTGCACTATCGTCCAGACCTTGCAAAACTGTGAAGCTCGATAAGTTGAGAGTCGAGGATTGGACTGCACAACGAGCGTACCAATATTGAAGCTGCCGCGTTCCCAAACGATTCTGGATAACGTCCTCAGAAACGTATATAGCAAGGAAGACGCCTCTGTGCTCACCATATATATCCAAAGCCAGCACGACCGGACTGAATCGTTACGGTGTAAGCAACGTCCCCCAAGCGATTAGATAGGTTTCTTACATGCAATAGCGATTCTGCGTGCGGTTCAGCGGCCGTGTGTGATGAAGAGAAGAAAGACAGCTTACAAGAAGGAAGATCGTCGAGACGACGCCTTTCTTGGCATTCCATATCAAGTTGACCTGTGATAGCAAATGGGAACTCAGAACAAGATGCGTCTCGAGTGCAGAACCATCCCACCTCATCTGTGAGCTGAAAGAGATGTCAAGATGGTGCAAGCAGAGGTATCGGGAGGACACTGACCGTGAGGAGATAGTCATAGAGCAGGACGACGAAGCCGACGACTATGACGGGTCCGGGATGTTCTCAGCACGCCTCACATTGGTTAGTAATGCACAAGATGGCTCACGGGTTATGATGCTACCAAGAAAACGTGTCAGCGAATGGCCTCGTGTGATCCACGCCTGGCATGGCAGGTCTACTCACCGGACTGCTTCTCCGTGGATCAGAAGAGTCTCGAGCGACTCAGCGAACGGAACCTCTATGGGTGAGGACATCCTGAAAACTCAAGCAGCAGTCATGAAGGAAGACGCGCAAGGGCGGACGTGGAGTGGGGACCGCTGCGTCCCCCACGGCCTTCCTTTTGTTTTTCACTCAGGCTGTAAACCCATGGCATCCATTAGTCTGGGGACGGGCGGAGATGTGATGCGGTGCCGAAGCTCTGGCCAGGCCTTCTTCCTTCTGGTCGAAAGGGCCGGGGACCCACTGCCCGCAGACGCTAGGCACGATAAGGAAGTCTGAACAGACACTCGGCGCCGGATGGGAGGGCCTGAATGGCACATGCGCAGAGATGAACTCCGCGAAGGGCAATCCACGATGCTGCTAGTGGACTCCGCACGCGAACCTCCGAGCCGTGGTGAGCCTCGAGGGTGCATTTGGAGTGGGCGCACCGCCCGGAGCAAAGATATGCGAAGATCCGGATGTGTGTTTTCGCACCGCAACGGAGGTATATCTGGCCGTAGACATCGTGGCGTACTGCATCCGCTGGGGTTGCATATCTAAGCATCATTGACTGCTATGAGCAGAGAAGGCCACATACCCGTTGCGCACCCGAAACGTTCGTGGTCACTGCCAAAGACGTCGAGCTCGTCCAGGCGCCCGACGTGGAAGACAAGGGCTACCATATCGGGCCGTCGGATGCGGTGTCGGACGACTCGGAGCCGAGCCCCGCCGGACGGACCGGTGTTCAAGACAGTGAACGTACGCGGAGGCAATGGCCTCTTCTGTCTTTGTACCGCCATCTGCCAATATTGCTCTATCATGGACTCACTTGCTGAAACTGGGTCTGGTGCAGTCCGTCGGGCCGTGTGTCGAGCGAGACTGGAGGTCGCGTCTAGGCGGTGGCATTATCGTTAGGCCCTCATCGCACCTGGGTGCGACTCCGGAAGAGCCACGTCGTAAAGATATTCAAGCTGAGGGAAGGGACGACATGACGACGTACTCGTTGAAGGCACGTTAGGCCTGTGAGCAATTGGAAAAACTCGGAGTCGTGTTTCGGTTGGTGGAACATCGTTGTACAAGGTTCTGTGGCACGTGTCCTAGCGAAATGCCATCTACAGTGATTGAAGCAGACCATAGTGAGTAACATTCGTGCGAGGCCCAATGCTTGGAATACCCGCTGGCATATACTATGATACTGATTAGGCTCTTTCCAATGTTTAGGAAGGATTGAGTGCTACCTCGCACTACTCCGATCGCCTTTTCCGAGCACAGAGCGCGACCTGAACATTTTTACTGGGATACTGTTATCGTCCATCTCAATGGTACAACCCCTCTCTGTTATCCAGATGTGCGTTAGCCCTTAAAACTCACCGCTTGGTTGTCCAATATGCGGCGTCAATGCTGTCTATAAGGCGCATCGACCATGCCACTTGGACGGTGATCCAAGCGCATCAATACGGAGTGCATATAATCACCGGTTTCGTCCTTGACGGTGAATTGTTGGCAGCCGCTATCCCTGAAGTGCGTTCAAGTCTAGCTACTTTTCCAGGTACCACTCAAAGTAAGCTGATACGTTGCAAAATACTTCACGAATGCTCACTGATATTGTAACTCATTTGACAGGCGCGTATGTACTCCTCCTCACTCCCCCCAGCCCACCGCTGCTTCCTCGAAGGGCGGATTGTCCGGCTCATATTGGACTCGCTCTGTATGTCCTTGAGCAGACGCACGATAGCGTCCCTCGCCCAGACGAGCACATGGCTGCACGCGGCATCTATACACGCACTCTGGGAAGATCAAGAAAGCCTCGTTCCGCTCTTGCGACTTCTTCCACCTGACTCATGGACGGAAGTTCCTCTCGTGGATGGTGGTAGCACTTTCGTACGTTTCTGAACTAACCACGCTCGTCCCCCATATCACGTTACTGACCGCATCTACAGCACATCATCCGACCTGACCAGCTTGAATGGACGCGATTCAACCACTACGCTAAACACGTGCAACGCATCTACTGGGAGGAGTTGCGGGACGTCTCGCTCCGCGCTCTGACCACACTTTCTGGGTACTGTCCCGCCGGCCAGCCACTCCTCCCGCAACTCCGCGAGCTCACCTGGGACGAGCCCTGCGCAGACTACTCTCCCTCCGTCTACCTCTTCCTCGCCCCCAATCTCAAGCGCCTTGAACTCACACTCTCCCATTTGGACCCGCCCACGATAATGGCGCTCTTTCAGCACGTAGAGGCGGCGTGCAAGCGCGTGGATCATCTCACGATGGGCACCGACCCGGTATGCGACGAGATGTGGGAGTTGACGGGTGTCGTCGGCTACGCCTTTGCACGGCTCCTCCGCGGTTTGCCTGAGCTCAAGCACGTCAAGATCGAGGGCCTCTTGTCAACGAGCTGCGTAGAAGCACTGGCGGAGCTCCCTAAGCTCGTCATGCTGGAGCTTCGAGCTCAGCCGGTGGAGATGTGCATGATAGCTTCCTCTGCAGTTTGGGGCTCGCGTCACGGGGAATGGTTCAACACGCTCGAAGAACTGAAGTTCTACGTGGACCAAATGGACAGCAGTACGGTCACCTTCCTAGGCGCCGTACAAAGCGCGAACCTGCAGAAGCTACGGATCGAGTCCCACTATCAGTCCTATACTCACATGGTCAAGGTACATCTCGACGCCTTCGCGCATGCCACTTACCGCGACTCCCTAACCAGCCTGACGCTAAACTTCGACCGTCAACGTAACGAAACCACTCCCTCTCCACGTATCGAAACCACTCCTTGTCCAGCACTCGACGTCGAAGAGACACTCGAGCCGTTCTACGCCTGCCCCCACATCGACACCCTCCACATCCGGAGCCCTTCGCTGGTTGCAAGCACTAACGCGCTCCAAAACATCGCGCACGCCTGGCGGAATCTTGCCACCCTCTCGCTGGTCAGCTTCCAGCCACCCCCCTGGGTCAAACCGCGCCTCACCCTCGAAGGACTCATCCCGCTCGCGCGCGACTGCCCAGACTTATGCACGTTGGAGCTGCCCGTGAGCGCCGACCGGGTGCCCGACGAGGCGACGCTCGCGCGACTCCTGCCTGTGCCATCGCGGTGTGCGCTGCGCCGCCTTGTCGTGTTCGACGCCACGATCGAGGACGAGCACGCGGTGGCGGATTTCCTCGCGCGGCTGTTTCCGGAGATACGTTGGCTAGAGTCTGGCAGCACGCCGGGAGGCGCGCAGTGGCTCTACACGTATGAGATGCATTACAGGTGGACGACAGTGAGGACGCTGCTTACGGGCCAGGGGGATGCGCCAGTGCAGTGGCCAGACTCTGGCAGCGATTCCGAATAGACTACTTGTGTAAGCTTGTACCATAGCCGATAGAGGTGAGCGACAATGAAGTAAACCTCCTCTGTCTGACAAACGTTACGCCGCCAAGACACTGCAATCATAGCGTAGGTCAACGTGTTTGTACCGATCTAACTGCCAAGCAAGTCGGCTCAAGTCTTCTTATAATCCTCGCCCGCCGTGCCCTTCCTTCCTTCACTTCAACCTCATCAACACGCCACTCTCATGGCCACACAATGTGCACTCTCCGTTACGGACATCCTCGACGAAATCTTCGACTGGTACAGATATTCACTCTATCATGCAGGGAGAGGCTCTGTCATGAGCGATCGCGAAATCGAGGTCGAGCGAAGGCATACACTCGCATGCGAGGCACCGTTGCACTCGCGTCCGTACTCGCGCCACTGTTCTCCCTGTGTGCGCTGATGACCGTGCGCATCGAGTACTCTACGTTCGTGCCTTTCGATGTCCGAGGCGTGGCTTGCTCTCAGGAGACTGGTCGTGTACGAAGCCGAACCGGTACGGCCCTATGGGTCTCCTAGCTGCCAGGTGGGCGTGCTCGGCCTGCGCGCAATCGCGCAGAACTGCCCTTGGATGAAAGAACTTGCGCTGACGAGGCTGGTTTGTCACCCCGAGGAGATGGACGTGTTGCCACTGGAGCTGCTAGACCACGGACTGCGGCATTTGAGCGTACGCTACGGCTTCACTGAGGAGATGCATCGTGGCATCGTGAACAGGATCTTCCCTCATCTCGAGGGCGGGCCTCCGACACTTTTGTAAGTCTGACTGATAGTTTTGCAAGGTTGATGAGCGCTGATTAGAGAGCAATAGTTGAGCCTAGCTATCATGTTGTCGACTACATGGTATAGACACGAGCATACGCCACCGTGTATCGCGCCCACGATAGGCAACTTCGCTTGGACGGTCACGCCATAGGACGATGCAGCAGACCGTCCCTGTAAGTAGCTCAGCTGGACAACTGGGGTATTAGAATGAGACGTATAAGATAACACACAACGGAATGCGGGTAGCACGACATTATACGTGATTATACTACATAGAATAAGGGGAGTACTTCCAGTAACTATATATACAGAAATGTCAACACCCCAAACATGTTGGAAGCCCGAGAAAGGATGCTTACCCGGTGTGCCTAACTGCCAACACGTAAGGCACTGCGACCTTTCGCAGTACCCATGCCATTGAAGGCCAGATGTTCTTGTACTCGGGCGCTGTGTGGCTGGAGGTTGCGCGTCGGTGTGGATCGATAACGCGGAGCCAGGGTAAACGGTACGCACCTGAGCATATAGGGAGCGATGAGGAAGGGGTCGCCGCTACCCTTCGCGTGTTTCTCCATCTCGTCGATCATACCCGTGCACTCGTGCTCAGTGAAGCCTGCTTCTTTCAGCTTCGTTGCCTCTATATGCACGAGTTCCTCGTCGAAGTGTACAAACTAGACGACACCGATCAGTTATCCAGAACCACACACGTCGGCTGGCGCGCGCACCATCACGTCCTTGGCGGACTCCATGAGCTTTTTGAGCTGCGGCGCGTTGAACTTGGTGTGATCGGCCTGGGCCGCCTTGATGATCTCCAGGAATTTGTCCAGGAACGCGTGCAGCTCTTGGTGCTGTTCTTTCTCGTGGGAGAAGTCCATCTTTCTGCTCAAGACTGGAAAGATAGTTGCTTCCTAAAACCGGAGGGCGCGGACGCGTGAGCAAGCTAGACGTACGACGCTGCTCGAACCGCTGTACTGATACGCACCTCTATATCGTGATGATGCACGACAGAATAACCCCATGCTTCGCAGTAGCCCAAGAAATTCTTCAAGTCGTCTTTGGGAGGGTTTCCCAGGAGGCATACAATATTCTCGTAGCCCTTCTCGTACGTCTGATGAGCTATGAGATGCTGTCGGTCAAAATCTGCCCGCCAGTGTCATAAATTCTGAGCATCCACGGACCTAGTATCATGTTCCAATGCAGCAACTCGTATGGGTCACTGGGGACGGAGGTCATTGCAGTGACGGCAGGCATGGCGATGAACGCGGAGTCGTTGAGACTGAGGTAGGAAGAGTGCGAGTAGCTTCACTGTGTTCAGGAAAATGCAGGAGGCTGAGAAATTGGTATCCCATTAAATACTAACTCAGTGGTAGCATTGCGGGAATAGCATGCTAGAATGTGCTTCAGTCATCACCGGTCGCTCCATGAGCACTGGCTGCCAAGAAGTTGGATGTCTGACCAAAAGTGAGCAGCGGCGCAGCGATCTGGAATGACACCTACGAGCCCATCACGTCAAAACCGCTAGCGTTAGCTGCGGTACAGCAGCCTGGCTCAACCTCGGGCTGGTGTCAACGGGCCTCGTCAGGCTTGCAGTGGACGGCATAGAACTGCGTGTCGCTGCGGATGACTGTACATCATAGGAGCC
Organism: Trametes versicolor FP-101664 SS1; assembly: GCF_000271585.1. Taxonomy (NCBI): domain Eukaryota; kingdom Fungi; phylum Basidiomycota; class Agaricomycetes; order Polyporales; family Polyporaceae; genus Trametes; species Trametes versicolor. Next base: position 1,045,012 of record NW_007360329.1, read on the forward strand.
ACGACAGCTGGGCATAGCATCAATCGCCGATCGGTAGCTTCCCCCGGGAAGACCGGGATAATGGTGGGCGTATTCACTATGCAGCATACGTCCGAGTGAGAGCGGCGTCGAACCAAATGCACATAAAACGTGCAGCAGTGAGAATCTATGGGGCTTCGCAGAGCTCCAGGCACATCACAGTATGCATCGCATTGCATTGCACAAAACGCGCCGGCGAGCATCGTATGAGTGTCAGGTGGGGTATGCTTTGTAGGCACATTAAAGAGCCACAACGAGGTCTACCTAGGACATTGCGTAGGGAGCGTACTTCCAATACCTACATGCGTGAATGTCAGTTTCAAGCACAGAAGTACGACGCGGAAATCATACCCTGAATGCTTCTTCGCTAACATATAGGGCACAGCCACCTTTCGGAGAACCCATGGCATGGGTGGCCAGATGTTTTTGTACTCGGCCGGTGTATGACTGAAGACGCGTAGTGAATGCTAGGTTAGAATTAAGATTGAGAAGGACAATATGCGAACCTGCGCATGTAGGGAACCACAAGGAACGGGTCGCCGTGACCTTTGGCATGTTTCTCCATATCGGCGATCATTCTTTTGCACTCATCTTCGCTGAATCCCGCTTCCTTCAGCTTTGATGCGCCTATGTGCACGAGTTCCTGGCTAAAGTGAGCGAACTAGACAGACCCCATTTTAGCCACTAGAAAGAACGACACACGCCAGCTGCAAGCACGTACCATCACGTCCTTCGAGCCTACCATGAGCTCCTTGAGCTCTACCGCGTTGAACTTTGACGGCTCGGCTTGCGCGTCTTTGATGGTGGCGAGGAATTTCTCCAGGAAAGCGTGAAGCTCTGTGTGTTGCTCTTTCTCGTGCGAGAAGTCCATCTTCTTGTTGAGGATCGGGAAGACGGTTGCTTCCTGAGAGCGTAAGGCGTGCGTAAGCAGGCCAAGCACCCGGTATAGTGCGGGAAGCCACGAGACACACCTCTGTATCGTGATGGTGCAGGATAGAATGGCCCCATGCCTCGCAGTAACCCAAGAAGTTCTTCAGGTCGGCCTTGGGAGGATTGTCAAGGAGAGGAATGATGATCTCGTAGCCCTTCTCGTATGTTTGGTGGGCTGCACGTGGGAAACACAGTCAGAGTCTTTGCCGGTCTCCTGCCATAGCGTCCGAGCTTATAACACGCCCACTCACCTAGCTTCATGTTCCATTGCAGTAGCTCGTACGTATCGGTGGGTACAGAGGCCATGACGACGAAGTTGAGCAGCGTAGCGAGTTTGTCCGGCGGGCTTTAGTAGCACTGTCTCCGAGTTGAGGGCACAGAACGTCGGGAGACTGACACACCTCCAACGTGTGGTAGAGGCGCGGTGATAGCACACAACTGGTACGTTCAATCCATCCAGGGTCGTGGGTACAGCGCGTTCCTAGAAGGTTCAATTTCAAGTTCCAAGGGACCAACCCTGGCCGCCCAAGAAGTCAAAACCCACCGCCCAGTAACGCGGCTATCTGGAACAGAATATGCGAGCGCTCAGCGAGCGCATCTCGTAGGAAACGCTGGTCTGTGCCCTGTGTCAAAGCTTGTCACAGCCTCGGGCAGGGTACGTTTGTGTCGCGGCTTCCGTCCGCGGTCTGCGGCGAGTGATTGTGTGCCGCTGGAGCTAATTTTATTCTACAGAAGACATAAGAAAGATGCGTATCAACCGATGAGCCAAAGGAATTGAAATCGGACGTAGTACTCACCGGCATATGGACCTGCTATCCGAACTTGGCCGGTGTTGGATCAGGACGAAGCGCATAACGAGCGGTGATGAGCAGTTGGGCGCGGACGATAGGGCCCGCTTTTTCGTTCAGCGCCATCTGAACGTGTACGTGATGGTCATAAAGAGCGATAAAAATGAGGAAGTACACGAAGTAAGTGGTAAGAGATATTGGCAGCGGTTCGTTCGGGTCGTCGTCTGGTCATTCGGGATAATTATGCGCATGTCGTAGTAGTGAGTAATAGGTAGGAATGAGCGTCTTAGCAAAACGTGAACGGGGCCGTGCATGAAACGCCTATGCATCATCAAATGTCAGAGGGGACCGAACCTTTCCCAGTCTTTCCACGCTCGCGTTCGCGCTTGGAGCAAACCCGCGGGGCGGTGCGACGGCTTCGGGCCCTTGAGTCACGTCCGTGCCCGAACTCGCACTCCGATTCTTGTCGGAGCGCGGGACAGAAAGCGCTATGCCCTCGCTCTCCGCCTCCCGCCGCTTCTGCAGCAGCTTCAGGTTGAGGTACACGCGCGAGCCCATCGTGACGGTCATAACGGTGGAGAAGGGTACCGCGTTCGGCTTGAGCAGCGAGTGCGCTTCGCCGAGCGACTGGAAGCTGAGCACGACGATGTTGGTGACGGCGGTGATCGAGAAGTACATCAGCGTGTCGCGGAAAATCTGCCGGCCCACGAGGGACTTGTGTGCGAGGTTGCGCGGGAGCTTCGCGAGGGTGAGGAGGAGGATGGTGGTGTCGAAGAGAACAGAGGAACCGTAGCTTATCGGCGCCCATGACACGATGGCGTGAATCTGGCAGTTTGAGCCGAACGACGTGGGGGGTCCTGTTGTAGCATTGAACTGCGTCGCAACGGCAATCTATACGAGGTATGGATTTTTTAGCGACAGACGGTACGCACGAACTAGTGTTCAGACGCACCCAGCAGGACATCATAGTCGTGAACATCAGCGCAACAAGAGCGTACACCGCTCTATTTCCATGCCAAATTGCGAAGACCCGGAGAGAGAAAATTGCACCCGACGAAAAGACCGCAAGACATGCGCCAACTTGACTGATGATTACGGCTGATTGACAATGCTGGCTTTGAGCTGCCGTAAAGAAGATCGAAGGGAGGGTGGCTACAATGCCAGAATATCGCAGGAGTACGAAGCTGTCGACGCGGTTAGATATAGCGAGGAATATGATGCACCCTCATATTACGCACAGAATTGTGGTAGGCACGCGAAATACTCGCGCGTCTTTGTTGGTATACAACGCAAGCTCGTCCGGAAGTAGGGTGAAGCTACATCCAATTGGTCAAGAAGGCATGGCTGTTTTCGAGAATTACTCACTAATCCCACACAATGAGGCCAAAGGCCACAGCCGTGACAATCGCAATTGTCACTTTAGACCCGATGAGAATCTCTATAGTCGTCGGAAGAGCTGAAACCCACCTAGCTGACCCTCGAGGGTCATATACTGGTCAAGCGTGAATCCCGGCGGCAGAACGATGGTCGCAGTGTTGGGCGTTGGCAGTGGAGGAGCGGCTGACATAGTATAGGATGCGAAAGTATCGCCAGGAATCTGGGTATCGCAGGCTTTTTGTCTTGACTAGATGAGTGAGACAAGGGAAGCGCGTAGTCGCCCACAAAACATGCCTCGGACGTGGGCGATACAGCAGATCTGTAGCGGTGTCGCTGCGTCATCTGTTGTGGCGGGCCCCGTTCGCAGTAGCGCACAAGGCGGCTATGGTTCTGTCCGGAAATCCGGCCGTCAGATGCTCAAAGTGACTAGGAACTGGGCGCGCACCCTAGTACTGCTTGATGATCTTGCAGGACAAATGATGTCCATACCCCTACCAGGCAGCAGTAAATTTGGTTGCACCCTTGTCAACTCGTTTGTAGTAATCTTTTGTGACGTCCTCTCTTCTAATTTCCTGTGCTGATAGGACGATGGGCCGCCCACAGCCATCGGCGCCCAATGTTGCAATTAGTACACCTAGACGTGCATGAAGTTGAACGGTTTGAAAAGACTTCTCCGCCTTCCATACGCCGCCACATGAAACTGACATGGGTGTTCCTGGCAACATGTCTTCCAAACCTTTGTGATAACATTGAAACAGTATGTGTACTGGGCTTCGCATCTTAGTCGCCGCCGGGATCGGCGTGATGCAGAAGGCTCTCACGACGGCCTGAAATGCACGCTGTAAGATCCGGCGTACCTCTGCACATGATACAAAATGTCTATGGTAGCTGATGTCCGGTGAGCCAGCAACGTGAAACCCGAACGAAGCTGAACATACCTTAACAAGTCACCGCGCCAGCAAGCTATGATTCGGCATGCTTCATAGATATTCCCTCTCTGTACATGACACCTCTCTTGCTTTTGCACCAGCTATCTAAGGCGGACAGCGTTGTCTCGAACAGAGCATGACGACAGAGTGATCATAGAGAGAACCGCCAATGGTTTGGTCGAAGAGGCATGTCCGTAGATTAGCGCTCGCACTTACTTACCACTCCGAATATATCAAGCGCCCGCTGACCGGGCCCGCGATAACCTCGGCCACCAAATATTCAAGCAGATGGCCAACCCCAGGGAACAATATCTGTTGGTTTTGTTCTCGTAAGATCCTGCGCCGTGGTACTTGATTAACTTTCACGATTTTACAGCAAATTATAGTACAGAAAGAAGCTGGTCACAGTATCACATAAGTCCGAGATCGTGAGCGCGTTGGAACTCTTGCGGATACAGTTTCTGTGCCACCGCGGGGAACAGGCTGAGTCGAGCATACCCGCTGCGCTCCAAAGGGTCTGCAACGCCCATAAGGTTCAGTATCTTCGGGTTTGGCGCGGCATGCTCCTTGGCGGCGGGGCCGTTGGCAAATTGCGGGAGTGGGACGACTTCCTTGTCGAGTTTGGTGGAGAGAACATATGGAATAGTGTACCTGTGGACAAGTGAGCGAGTATCAACTGCCAGGAATCACACTCTTCGCTTACCGATCCTCTTCGATCTTTAGCGTATTAACGCGATGCGTAGTCGCAACGAGCTTTCCTCCAGTCAATTTCATCAGCTGCATACCTGGGAAATGACGAAACGGCGGTACTCAGACATGCTCGCATAGATAAAGCCCTGGAAAGCTCACCGATATTACATATGACGCCTCCTTCAATCATAGGCACGTCCACCCATTCGCCTGCGTGGTTTTGCACCTCCAGACCTGGCCGCGACTGAATCAAACACGTCACGAATGTGGACGGATCGCGGTGCTCGTGCATTCCCTGCGCGAACCCGTCTTGCGCGGCAGCATGGATTTCCGGGGTGACAGGCAGGTAGTGCCAGATAGCGGAGTTGAACTCTGTCGTCTCGGGGAAGTAGGAGCTCATGTCTGCGTCGGGGATGTCCAGGATATGACAGATGTGTGCGTTCAGAGCTATATTCAGCGCGTGATACCGGCTGAACAAGGTCTCCATGAGCTCCCGGAAGCGCGGTAGCTCCTCTTCGTTAGGCCACTGGTTTGGTCCTGTTTAGTGTCGTCAGATACGAACTTTAGTAAGACCCAAAGCAACGCGAAAAACTGACCCTGGTGTAATCTGAGCCAGAAGGGTATATCTTCTCCTGCCGGTACGGGTAGGTCAGGCCCGAAGCGAAATGCTTCTGCATATGCCTATCGGATCGACGACCATTAGGAGGACGGCGAGCAAAAGACGATATCACGTACCTGGTGAGGACCTGAGATATCATCGGCGCGGAAGTATCCTCGCAACGCGTACGAATTCTGGGTGCCCAGCGCATCTTTCCAGGTCTGCGGCTTGCTGAACAGGTATTCCGCGCGAGCAAACAGCTTCTTTTGAAACGAATCTTCGAATCCTGGGACGTTCACGAAGACGACGAAGCCCACGTCTTCGAAAGCGAAGCGCAGTTGCTCGAAGTACTTTGGCGGATCCGAATGGAATAGAGAGAAGTCGACTATCGGTATTCCGGTGAAGTTCGTCTTCATCTTCGGCGGGGCCGGCGAGGGTGCAGGACCTGAGGTGGAGTCTGATAAGCTTAGAGGATGTGGCATACTGGTGCGGCGACTTCTGTGCAGACACATGGGGCGAAACAAAAAATACCTTGACGACGCCCTCATCGCTGCTGTACTGTAATTTCATTACGCAGATAAACCCTGTGTCCAAGGCCGGCCCCGGCCAGTTTCCTAGCAGGCGTACCGCACAGTAGTTGACGCTCCTGTTTTCAGCTTTACCTCCGACCGCCATGCGTAAACTTTGAACCCAATCAACGCGCGCCGTTTGCAGGATGTTCAGCAACCCACTCACATCACTGCGTGGTATACGGTCCAGACACAACGTAATCTCGGCGCGGTCCAAGTGGTGAACGCTGCCCCCGCCACCAACTCTATAACTCGCCGCGCTGGCAGATGGAGGCATCATCGCTGTTCGTCACCTGCTTGTGCGGACCATTGGTAGCTGTAAAAGTTCCTATGATAAGCACAAGCGGGCTAGCGAGCGCGAACGTTCGCGCGCGTTCTTGCAAGACGTACTGAAGATCAAATTACTAGCTTTGTCTCGCCGCCGAAGGGCGCATGAAATGTTCATCACCGCAAACACTGCATGAGAGACATCATCCTTGATGTCCGCGGTACCCGACTATTTGAGCGAGTGCGTCATGCCGTGGGGGCTTCTTCGTTTTCAACCTCTGGCATAGCTAGCTCATGGTGGTAGAGTTGAGGCCTGTTCAGGCAGGTACAGTACGTTGGCGCCGACAAATGCACTCACTTGGCTGCCGGCGGCAAACGCCGGCGGATGACTTTTCGAATGTACTCCTCACATCGAGCAAGCTTCGCGCGATAGAAAACTGTGTGATTGGCTGGTGAAAAATACAGGAGTGGACGCCGCTAATTATCGTACATTCAAGGCTCTGCGAAAGGTGGAGTAAGCATGGTACAGCGTTGCAGGGAAACTTGGCGTTGCGGATAGCACTATTCTATTTAGTCGACAAAACAGCGATGCGGAAGTCTAGAGAAGCCTGGCGGTGGCACGGTCCACTGCGGAGGTAAGGTTTTTAGCGAAGGAGTGGACGTGGGCGTCCGAGATCATCGTGTAGTGCTCCCCGTCGACGTCGACGAGCTCGAACTCGCCGTCGCAGAAGTCCTTCCACGGCGCCAAGCGGTTCGCCTTGTAGCTCTCGCGCGTGCCCATCGACGGCAGGGGCACGGCGCAGAACACCGTCATCAGCGCGCCCCGGACGGTGCTCACTGGAAGGTACGTGCGGCCGAGGCAGGTGAGCTGGAACGCGACGACGAGCCACCGTTGCAGCTCGTACGCGCGCAGCTGGAGCTCTGCAAGGCGTGCTTGGTCCGAGTGCGCGAGCAGCCATTCAATCACCTCCATGCTGTTCGGGGGCTCCGTATCCAAGTGCTTGAGCTCCGGGAACTGCTCGATCGTCATCTGGCGAGCGCCGTCCAGTCCGGAGGGCGTGACGAGCGCGACGAACATGAAGAGGTTGAGCAGAACCTCGATCCAACGCAGTTCGTGCATGCGACTCTGGATGAACGGGGGAAGGTTGAAGATGCCGACCCAGGCGACCTTCCTGCCCCGCGCCTCGAGCACCTTCGCCATCTCGAACGCCACCGCGCCACCGAAGCTGTAGCCGCCAACGTAGTACGGGCCTTCAGGGTCCTGGCGCACGATCGCGTCAACGTACGTCTCGACCATCTCCTCGAACGTCGCGAACGGCTCCTCGGCGTGGTCGAAGCCCCGGGCGCGGAGCGCGTAGATCGGACGGTCGTGGATGACGTGGGCGAGGCCCATGAAGACGAGGACTTCGCCGACGCCGGGATGCACAAGGAAGACGGGGCGCTTGTGTCCATGCGGGTTCAGGCAGATGACCGGGTTGTACCGCGACACCGCCGTCCCGTTCTTCGACGCGTTGACCGCCTCTTCGAGGTAGTCGCACAGCTGTCCGAGCTCGGGGTGGCGGAGCATGTCGATGACAGGGATGTCAGGGATGTTCAGCGCCTCCTGGAGGAGGTACTTGAGCTGCACCAGGTGCATCGAGGACATACCCAAGTCGAACAGGCTGGAGGACCGGTACATGCCAGACGTGTCGACGTCGAGGAGCTGCGCAACGACACTCGCCACCTTCTCCTCCCACTCGGTCAAGGGCGGGCCGCTGGCAGACACGGATTGCAGGCGTTCCTCAAGCATACGATGTTCGTTGGCGAGGTAGCCCTTGAGCAGAACAGCCCGCGAGACCTTGCCGAGCGTGGTCCTGGTGAAGCACTTCTTGGGAAGCGGAAGGACGGTGTAGGGACCCTGCGAGCAGAACACAATGCAACGGTCGCGGATGGCGCGGTTCGTCGCGTACAAGCTGGCAACATCTTCCTCGCTCAACTCGCCCTCGACGGGAACTGTGCGGTGGAGGTAGAACACTGCGTATGTCTCCGTGTCGCCGCCAGGGGCGCGCATGGGGCACACCATCACCGTGGACCGCGTGACGCCTTCGATGTCGCCGATCTCGATGAAATGCTCCGCGTCGACCGTGGGGTGCTTGACTCCGTTGATGTTGATCTGGTCCTTCTCGCGGCCGACGATGTGCATGTTCCCGTCGCGGTCGAGCAGCGCGCCGTCCCCGGTCGTGAACCAGCCGTCCGCGGTGAAGCTCTCAGCGGTCGCCTGCGGGTTGTTGTAGTACTCGCGGAAGACGCTTGGGCCCTTGAGCTGCAGGAGGCCCGGCTCCAGGGCAGGGCAGGGCTCCCCAGTCTCACGGGAAACGACGCGCACGTTGACACCGTCGCAGCACAGGCCGAGAGACAGATACTTCGCTGCGACTCCCGATTCCTCGCGAGGGATGGGGTTGGTGTCGTAAATGCAACCAGCCTATGAAATGGAGAAACGTGCCTGTCAGCGCAAGCACAGAAGAAGTCATCGGAATACGTACACCAGTCTCGCTCATGCCGAAGCCGGCGCGCAAGGCATTGCGCGGTGCGCCAAAGCGCTCCAGAAGGTTGGCGAACTCTATGGCCGTCTTCAAGGGAACCGCCTCGCCGCCGGAGATGAAGGCGACGAGCGCAGAAAGGTCGAGGGCACCGGCGGGCGTAGCCGCAACGGTCTGGTCACGGCACAGTTGGGCGATGAGGAAGTTGGGGCTGAACGAGTAGGTGATGCCGTAGCGGCTGGTCCATTCCAGGAGGTTGAACGGGCGGTGGATGATCGCGGAAGGCGACACGTGGTATTGGCTTTTAGAGTAATTCGACAAGTCAGTAATCTGACTATTGACGGTTTCAGGAACATATGCACTTACATCGCATTCGCCGCCAAGGCTTGGAGGTGGACCTCTGAAACGCACGCAACGTGGTCAAACGCGATCCAGTTGAGGAAGCGCGACTGCGACGTCGTCTCGTGGTGCTTGATCTTGCCGTAAATGCTGGACAGCAGGTTGGAGTGGCGCAGCGCGACGGCCTTCGAGTTTCCCGTAGAGCCCGACGTGAGCATCAGGCAGACAATCGTGTCAGGCGAGATTTCCGCAGCGGGGGCTGTGCCACTGAAAGGCTGCGAGAGGAAGTCCGTCCACGGAACGGTCTGCAGGCCTGGGGTGACGCTCTTGACGCGCTCGATCGTCACTGGATCGTCCGTTACCATGATGGGGTTCCGGTAAAGCGTTTGAAGATGCCCGAGGAAGGCGGCCTGCCGTGACGGATCAGGGTGCAGCGGCGGGATCGGGCAGACAGGAATCCCAGCTGCAAGCAGTCAGCAAGGTGATTGAACAGTGAAGACGACAAGGACAGCTCACCGAAGGTGCAGGCCCAGAAGAGCCTGACGTGCTGCTCGTGGTCCGCGAAGCTCGCGATCACGGCGTCGACGTCGGTGTTTTGAAGGCTAGCGCACAAGGCCTGCAAGCGGCGCGAGCCATCCAACGCGTCCTTGTACAAGGCAGCGTAGGAGAGCTCCTTGGAGACGTCCCCATTGTGGTCGAGGAAGCGCACGCCGACGTCGCTCTCTTGCGACTTCGAGGCGAGCAGGGCGGGAAGGGTAGAGAATGGAAGGCTCATAGTGGCTGTTGCTGGGTTTCTAAGGGGAGTCTAGAGGGATCCTGTGCAGTGAGGGGCGGCGCACTGTCGATTTGGAGGGCAAGGCGGCCATCTTTATAGGTCCAGGTCTGCCGACGTATGTCCAACGGGCTATCCGCAAGGGGAAACGCATTGGTTATCGCAGTGCGCCTGCACTTCACAGCGCTGTGCAATGCCGCTGGTGATACGTTTGCAGCCCTGCAATGACGCGGAAGCCACCGATTCCTTGGATGAGCAGAAAGAGCGCTCGGACTGTTGATGTGCTCCCTCGGGACGGGTCTCTGAGGCAGATAGCCGCCCTCCCGCCGGTCCCACAGGTACGGACGGACTCGCCCATCGGACAGGCCGAGTCACAGTGCTCCCGCCCCGCCGATGCAAGGCGTCCACTCCGAGTATCTTCTGCGGCCGAACGGGAGCATACGTCAGAGCTTGGCCTATCAATGAAGGTCCGAAAGCCTACTCAGGATTGGATGTGCCCAATTCGGGCGTACTACTTTGTGTATTTTGACAGTGTGTAGCGTCAATGTACTAACCTCTACGGGACCGCCGCGGTCGCCATCGCCGCACACCGCGTGCAGGACCTGATCGTAGGCACCGAGGACGGTGGAAATTTCTCAGCTTCCGCAGAAGTCGTTTCCCTCGCGCGACAGCGATGCCCGCAACGCAAAGGGTCGGTGCGTGCATTAATCCGCGCCCAACGTAACCTACACATCCAACGGAACGGCTTCAATGATCGTGTCCACTGCGCGCATGGCGTGCGCGACGACCACCCTGAACCTAGCCCGCTGTAGGAGGTCCACTATCTCCGCCTCCGTCCGGATGATTCCATTATTCAGCGCGAGTACCTGCAGGCTGGTCGTGTAGGCGAACCGCCCGCTGCGTTTCTGGAGCAGCATCTCGCAGAGCAGCAGCTTCGGCGCCCCGCCGGGCGCACGATGCACCGGGCGTATGCCGTGGTCGGACGTAGGGTTCTCAGCGGGCGGCGGCGCCAGCATGGCGGCACGCACGTTTTGCAGGATGGCGATGACCTGCTCGTCCGTCCAGTCGTGCAGGACATGTCGGATTAGGTACGTGGGTTGGCCGCACGGAAGGCGCGTTGCGGCAAGCGTCGGCGCGAGAAAGTTGCCCGCCACGAAAGAGACGCGGCGTCGGGCGTCATGAGGCTGCGCCTCCCACACCTACGATGGGGTACGGTGAGTCGCTATCGTGGCAGTTCGACTATGGCGCGCACCGTCCTCGCGTGCCCGAGCGTTTCGGCGATATCGAACACGACAAAGTTTACGGCGGAGTCGGGATACGCTCTCACCAGGGCGAGCTCTAGGGCTCCGATGCCGCCTCCGACGTCAACAACCGGCGATTGCAACGCCGACCACTGGAAGTCTGTAAACATCGTTCAGAAGTCGGCCGCGGAGTTCGACGAGCGATATAGGTGGACTGTATGCCTCACCAGCGATAACGTTACCGTTGGCGACTTGATGAAGCTGCTTCATCGCGTGGCCGAGTCGCTTTCCGCGCCAAGCATGGGCGCCTTCCGCCCAGTGTTGGAATACCGGCCCTTCGAAACCAAAGGCAAGGTTTACCGCTGGAGTCGGACTATCGACCACAGAAGGCGTAGTGCGTGCCGCCTCCACAAGATAAGAAGTGGCCTTTCCTCCCTCGTCACAACTTCCGGACACGGAGATTAGCGTCTGCAGAAGATTATCGCCATTGGGGGAGGATAGAAGCGACTTACATGAACCCAATGGCGTCCTTCAGGGTCTGTGGATGCTCCGTCCGAAGCACCTCGGACATGGCGTTGTTTCTGAAGACCCTGGTGTTGAAACCGCCGACCTCCTCGAAGTAGCCGTGGGAGCATAGACACTTCATCGCGACATCTGTATCGCCGACCGAGCGTCAGGCGGAGTATTCCGAGGCGCATGTCCGAGAACGGACCCATGTATCTGAAGTTGACTTGGACTTCGCTGCATATGTCTAACAGCGACTTGGACCCGTCGCCAATCGCGTCTGCTACGCCGTATTCTGTGACAAAGCGTAGAGCTGCGCTCTCATGACAGGATTCTACACACACCCATCAATAAACAACATCACTGGTTTAATCTAGACACTGCGCTCACCTGCGAGAAGGACGGTATATTCGAGCGGTCCGCAGACGCTTCGCGTAATACTGTTGGACAGTTGCTGGACTCGCTTTCGAGCGTCGTACATCTTCTGCGCGTCACGCGCATCGGCAGAAGCAGCCACCGGGTGGAGTAATTTGACCAGCTGGAGAAGCTCTTCGGCCACTGCGACTGGGGATTGTTGTGTCATCGCAAGTCCGTATGGCAAGGGAGACAGAGCGGGAAGTTGGGCAATCGACTTTCTGCGGTCGGCATTAAGAAGCCAACTCTAATGACGCGCCCAGAGCCTGACGCTCACCTTCCTGATGCATGCTCCCATCGGACGAGTGTTTCCTGCAATATACAAAACTGTCTCAGCTGCTATGCGGCAGTGTGTTGGTTTCATCAACATGGCTGCCACAATCAAAGCGGGCTAAGCGCGATATACCAGCGATGAAATTGTCTCGAACATGTCTGTGGAACAGACGACCCCGTCGGGCGTGGCCGAAAGCTGCGACCCGACTGCCGTGCACCGCATCTTCGATTGTCCCTGTGAAACGGCTGCTTGCATTGGGATGTGGGCGCGTCTTGAGCGCTGTTCGACTAGCCTCGCACTGCAGCCCGCCGACAATGCTTGGCACGGCTGTCAATGTTGGCTGAAGGCCCTGACAGGGCAACCTTCTGTAGATCCGAACGTCCGTTTTTGGTCCACAACTCGCGAGAGCTACAGGGCCTACGCAAGCTCTGCTGCGCCCGAATCACCCTGTGGAGTTGTCTCATCAGGCGCTTCATCTCGAAAGGATCCTAAATATGAGCGCAAACTTACTAAACGCGCCGCGGGCAGGCCTACAATCCGATTATGGCCACTAGTACTGGATCTAGGCAACATCTGGACGCCCGTCAAGGGTCCAGGAGCGTCCACATGGCGGCCCTGAGTCATAGCAAGGCCCCGCGCAACATCCGCGACGGGCGAGCGAGGAAATGTAGTAAAGGGTACTGAGTTCTGTTCACTTTATTCGCAGAGCCTGGGCTAGAGGGCTTGATGCTGTTCTGCGTGATGTCGTGTGCTCTGCAGATCAGGGTTAAAGGGCGTATGCAGACGTCCTTGTGCCTCGTCTGCTAGCCCTCCTTTCGGGCGGCGTTTACCTCCAAACTCTCCACACCAAGGAAATTCAGTAAGGGAGTTGGCGTCCAAAAACCCGTTCGCTCACCCCAGTTGTGGTTTGGTAATCCCAGGGAAGGTATAACCTCTACATTCATCCAGTGCCAGGACCTCAGATAATCCTAACAGAGGCTTTTGCCCATGGACGCCTTTCAGACTGCATGTTCCGGAGAGCTCGGCGACCTTTCGCAGGCCATTTTGGTCCGGATTGCGCTCAAGACCCTCCAGACGATCCTTCGGTGGTCTGGACGGCATACACGACCTCGAAAGATTCCACAAAATATGAATAATAGTTGTACAAACCCCAGGGGCTCGTTTCGCTCTGACGCGCGCAACGAGCCCCAGGGCAATATTTTCAACAAATGGCCATGTCAAAGCGGGCAGTTACGAACGTGCATCACAATGTACGCTGATAAACGCCAAGCTTCCGCTGCCATCCGTCCGGACCACTGCCGCAGAAGGCCTCCTCACGAGCCCCCAAGGGGCTCGGACATTGACTGTAGCCTGTTCGGTCTCGAGGGCGGCACTTCTGAGTCCGGGCTAGGTATGGCATACCCCTTCGAGACCCCAGGTTTGGTCCAACGGGTGAAAAGGTAAAGGTCCCCAGTAAAATGATCAGGACTCTGCCAGTGCCGCACTTCCAGGCTCAGCCGAGGTGGTGTGGATATGGTTCATCTAAATGAACATGAACAGAAATGAGTGCCCTCAGGCTGTGTGGCCTGGCAACGTACCACATTGCGCAGCGACTTCCCATGTCCGCAAGCCGCTTTCCCAGTATGTTGTCGGCGTACACATGCATGCGATGCTAGCTGGGCGGTGTGGCGGAACATGGAGATAGTGCGCGCGCGCTGGGATGCGCAAAGGTTGTGGAGGAGGAGCGTCCGATCTGCGAACTCGACATTGGAGTTGCTTGATCGGACCCTGGACACGGCAGCGTGTCGCGGGGTCCTGACGCTTGTACTCCGGGGACCCGGACCGGCGCTCCGCCCACCCAGGACGCCGAGCGCGACGACGCAGTAGACGCCCGCATCCTGAACTCCTACTCAGTGTCAGCGTCCACCGCGCTCGCATGGCCTTGACTCGCGGAAGCCCAGAGCCCCATGCCCGCGCTCTGCCCTCAGCATGGACGTACTCTGACGGTGGAAGCACCCTGCAGGAGGCCCAGGAGGCGCTCGATTCGTACAAGAAGAAGGACGGCAACAAGGGTGCGTGCACAGCGCACCGGATTATGCACCGAGGTGCGCAGGCTGAGAGCTGACTTGTGCACCCTACGCGCAGTCGTTGTCCGCTTCAAGGCAGTGGGAAATGCGCCGATAATGAAGCAGAACTTCTACAAGATCACCGCGTCGAACAGGTTCCAGGCCGTGATACAGTTCCTACGCAAGGAGCTGGGGTGGAAGCAAGGCGATCCTCTGGTGCGCTCCCCGTGCGCGCGATGCGTATTCTGTCGCTGACGGATTGTCCTCGTATGTCAGTTCACGTATATCAATCTCGCGTTTTCGCCCGCCCCCGATGATACCGTCGCCAATCTGTTCAAGGTGAGCATGCCACGCCAGGTCCCACCTCGTCCGACGCTCAGTCAAATCACAGTCATTTTCAACGGAAGGCCATCTAATAGTCAACTACAGGTAAGTCCAGACATATGCATGCCGTTCTGATATTTACCACAGTTGCATGTCTAGTACGACTGCCGCTTGGGGCTGACCTACCAGAACTCTGCCAGCTGTATTGGTCCGATATATTCCCATTGTACAGTAGTCTTTTCAACGCTATCTCCCTCGGCGTGTTGTGTATGTCATTGGATGGTTATGAACCGTATGAGTGGGATGATCGCTGAATCACATGGACCCTGCTAGCTGAAATGGAGGCAGGATATTGCCCACACTCGGCAGGTGTGTACAGAATATGTTTGATGGCAATAAGATAGAAGCTCAAGGAGCTCACAGCACCGATTTCACAGGGGGTACACCACAGGGCGCGATACAAGCGCATCTTAGCCCATGCCGAAACCGCGACGGAAGCAGGACGCCACCCCTGGGGGCACACCGCGCTTCAGTGTCGGGTTTAAACGGGATATCCTCCTTGACTCAGGGGATGAACAAGCGTGTCTTGCCTTAACCATGTATGGGGAGCGTGCCTCACATCTTCCCGACGGGAAGGAGACAGCTGTGTCGTGGCGTTCGCGCACCATGCGGTACTTGGTGGTGCTCGGAGGGTCCACACGCCTGCGATGGGTCCCGTCCGGAGAATGCGCGTTCGCTCGTCGACAGATGTGTCAGGATGTAGACGCTGCGGGAAACGGATCGAAACTTGAAAGAGAGTTCTGGCATACCCGCAGTTCTCGGGGCCCGGGGCGTCAGGGTCCTGCCCTGCATGTCACCCTCACGCGGTTAACGTGAACGAACTGTACATCGACCCAGACATCCATTTCCGGGCAGAAGGGGGAGAGGGAGGAGTTATGCCTGGCCAGAAATTCTCGTAAGCTTACTTCGATAAAAGGGCAGTCAAACGTGGTCGCATAGATCATGATATCTTGAAGTGGAAGGAAAGCCACGCAGGCGGATGGCAAACAGATGCATAGCTTGGTACATGTTTTGCTTTGCAGCTATACAACAACTATACAACAGAAAAGGCGAACGTACTCTACAACACAGATTCTACAGCGGGATACATCGCAGCACGCGAAACGTACACATCTACACGTTACACACATCGATCTCAAACCCACGGCGGCAGCAGAGGGCGCTGCACCTTGCGCTACGCGGCCCCATATCCTGCGAACCCGCCGAGCCGCGGCGACGGCTTGAGCGGGATGCCCTCCTCGACCTCGGGCGCATAGTTGACCATCACGTCCTCCTCGCCCTCCCCATACCCATACCCGTCCTCCATCTCGAGGTCCTCGTACGCCCAGCGCATGAGCACGCGCTCTCCCACGCGGAAACGCGCGAGGCGCGGGTGCGCCTTCATGAAGCGCGACACGGCCTGGCGCACGCGCGCAGGTGGGAACCACGCGACGTACACGAGCGCGAGCACCGCGGTGAACGACGAAAGGAGCAGAACGAGCGTCTGGCGCGACGCGCGCCCCAGGAGCGGGTGCTTGTCTGCGAGGTCCTGCTCGGACTTGTCCGGGACGCCCTCGTTGTCGTCTGGGGGCGCGTCTTCGGCGGGCTCTGAGTCTGTGGGCGCGCCGGACGTTGGTTTGGGGCCGGGCGATGCTGTTACGGTACCTGTCCGCGCCGGTGGGGACAGCTGCTTGCCGCACGCGTGCTTCGTGCGCCAGTTGAACGTGTGCGTCCCGTTCCACGACCATGCGTAGGACGGCTTGGTCGGCTAGGCATCATGGTTATAGTCAGCGCGCGATCGTCCCCGTCAAGAAGCGATTTACGGACCTCGTCGACGCCGTGGTCGCAAATGAACTGAAGATCGGCCTTCTGTGGGCCATACACGTAGTAACCGCCGTGCAGGCGAACGTGCAGGACGTCTATGGCGGACTGTGAGCGGGCTTGCCCCGTAGCGCGAGCTATATGGAGAACGCGCACCGTGCTTCGCGTCTTCCTGGCGGCCGGGCGCAAGTTGTGCGGTGATGTTCACACCGGGGTGATACCTAGTTACGTTCGGAAGGTTCATCGCACCTGCGACCGGGACCGTTTGCAGAACGCGCGGCTCCTCGTCGGGGAAGAGCGGGCGGCGATTTGTTACTATTGCATAAGAAGAGCATAAGCAGTAAGCGCCACAAGTCGACGGATGGAGGTAGAGTGTGGCTCACCGATCTGACATATCCAGGTCCCGGGAGGGCACTACGTACGCACGTGTGTCAATGCTAGTTCATGGCATAAAGACGCGAAATCCGAGAATTATCTATCCGCGCTACCAGCTGTTCTCATATCACGCTAGGGGAGATTGACAGGACCTAACCGGCCACGAAGAGGTTGAGTGCCTCTCCCTGGATCTCCGCCTCAAAACCTCATCATTGCTCGGAAGAAATGGGGAGTTCTTTTCATGAGGCCGGTCGGTATGAAGACAGCGGGTGTAGGACAGGCCCTGGACAGCAAAGATGCACCCGCGCCTTGCGACGATCGCACACGCACGTCGCGCAGAGTTTACGAGGATCGCGGCGACTGACCTGATCGTACTTGGTCGCATTCTTGTCCTTCGCCAGGGGCCCCTGCAACGCGATCTGGTATGACGTCTTCGTGACCGTCGGCGGCGTCTTGCGCTCGATCTCGGTTGTCCACCCTCCTTCGTTCCCCTCCAGGACGGGGCACAGGTCGAATTGTTGCCCGCCGAGCGTAAACTTGCACTGCTTTGTCAGGCTCTCGAGCCGGCGGAACTTGGAGGCGCTATCCTTGCCACTGCTGGGATCCGCAGCTCCTACCGCAAGATTCAGGGAGACAGCGAGCACGAGGGGGACAAGGGCTGGCAGGAGCATCGTGGAGGGGGAACGCAGCCTGTTGCGCACGATTTGCGCACGCACTCTGCGCAAGGCTCACACCGTCGGACTCCCTCGGACTCCTCGAGGCTAGCTGAGGACGGCAAGGCGCCGTTGGAGCGCTGGGCTGTGTTATCTTGGGGCGTGGGCGTGATAGAAGGGTCACCGGACCGCTGTATTTCTCCTACTGGAGACCCATAGATCCCGTACGATGCTTCCTCTCGGGGGAACTTCAGCGACATCGCGCATGCCGACCGAGCTGAGTGAGCCGTCGTGGGATGCCGCAGAGTAAGAAGGGAGCGGCGTTAAGCAGCGTTCAGCATGGTGGTGGAACTGTGGTGAACGGCGGAAGCAGCCGTTGTCAGGAACAGGCGCCGCTTAGCGAGGTGCGTGTTTGGACGTCGACATGCTAAGCGGTCGGCACCGCTGCTAGTTTGTACCATTCCACTTCCTGTCCGCTGCACCCACAACCCAACACACAAGTTTGTACGTCTGCGTGCTGCGGAGATGCTGGGGACACCAGTATCTATGTGAAACACGCGCTGCGCTTGAATCAAGCAACTAATACTAGTACTTTGGAGCTCGAGCATTGCGAGCGGCCGAGGCTAGCCTCCGAGGCTCCACGACTTCCTCGACGCGCGAGTTTGCAGTACTAGCCAGGCTCTCAAACCTCTGGTGTTGGTGACAGAGTCACCTGAATAAACCGGGAAATGTCATCTTTGAATAGCATACAGCCCCCCTGAGTGGAGGATCAGTTCTATCAGGTGCATTGTCGCAGTGCAGGTTCGTCGCGTCCTTGTCCTTCATACCTTCGACTATAACCGTCAATCATTCCTAGACCCTGCCAAACCCGCTACCGCCACGCGAATCGTAGTATATGCGATTGATTCATTCTCGTGAAATAACATCTCACGGTTACTTCTCACTGTGAGAACGCACACAGCTAGTGCGCCGCAATGCCGAGACAGCCTGTTACAACTGCCGTACGGCGAAGCCAACTTCGGGCTGTACCGCAATCGTATCGGAATATTTCAGTGTGGTTTGATTCAAGGACAATGCGGGTGGCCGGGAACCACGGGCGTTTACATATGGTGACGTTTATTCAAAAATATGCCGCCAACATGCCCCCTCACGAATCCACCCACAGTAAATACTCACTTCTCTGTCACGATTAGAACAAATCTGTCTGGATTTTGCGCAGTTTGTCTTCCCTAGATGTCAGTGCGAAGGGGCCCGCGCAACGCTGAAACGACAACACAACCACCTTCGTGTTGAGACTTTCCGGCCGCTTTGGGAGCCCGTTCTCAGCATCGCGCTAATCCTGGTGCAGGCCTTTCACGGTTGAACATCCGACCAATCAGGTTGGAAATCGCTGGATACTATGACCGCCGTCTTGACGTCGTCCTTCTATGGTGCATATGAAGGGTCTGGCGTCTTGAAGAAGCTGATTGCCTTGACAGAGTCCTTCGTCTTCGCAGCTGCGCGTGATGTAATTTGCCAGCAAGCATCGTTGTTCTTGGGGCACAACCACCGAGAGGTATGTTCCGATTTTCACGCTTCATGAGGAAGTACAGGCTCATCAAGATCTATACCCAAGTATGCGGTGCCGGATGCGAGAACCAACGCGACCAGCTCCAGAGACCCTGAGCCAAGTTCTAGAATGACTTGAAAGGGTGCGCGCCCAGTGCGGGCATACCGGTGCGCTCACATGTCAAAGCGGTTGGTCCCATGGCACATGAAGGGCTATGGGAAATATGTCCTCTCAATGGTCACCGCCAGCAACCTCGATTTGCAGAAGCCTCTCAACGTGATAGATATTCTTTAGCAGAACTCTGGTCGAAGCGTCGTCCTGCGACATGGACGGACACTGACGGATACTAGCATCATGGACGGACTCTGGAGAAATTGACGGCTGTGATCAGAGAGGGGTGTATAAGATATGCGGCACTATGCCGGAGACCAGCGGACAGCGGTGCTACAAGCGGCTCGCTTCACAAAATGTCTTCATTCGGAGAGACACCCGCGGAGCTCGTCTCTGACTTTGCGTCGACGTGAGCCGCATTTCACCTCTGCCAAATTTACCAGCTTTCCGCTGACCAGCTCGTTTTCTAGCTACACCTACAACCTCACATTTCTAGGAGCGGTCGGTACGCCTGCCTCGTCCGATCCTCACATCTGCTATCCATCTCAATGAGAATGTGACCAGCATGGCTTGTATGGGAATATGTGATCACCTTCGACCGCGAGGTGGCCCTCGTCTGGAGCCGCAAAGTCAACAGCGCCTCGATGCTCTTCTTGCTCAATCGCTACATCATGCTGGTGCAGTTTGCGGTGCAGCTCCCGCTCTCCTTCACCATATCCGATGAGGTACGTCTAACACTCCCCCCGACATCTCTCGTTTGAGTATAGGGAGCTGATACTCGGGGTGATTCAGAGGTATGAACTGGTCACCTTTTCTGAGTCGCCGCCGTTGACAACGCGTACCTGTCGGCGCATATAGCTGCCTAGTTCTCAACCGCGTGCTTGCGGTATTTAGCATCGCGCCGTACTTCGTCTGGGCAGGTGGTTCCCCCCCTTGAACTCGCATCCGTCCCCGCCGCTGATTTCCCCCCGTGCACAGCGTTCTCTGCCCTTCGTGCCTACGCCATGAGCAACCGCACCTGGCCGATCGCCGTATTGGTCTTCCTTCTCTCCATCACCACCGCCTGCTACAACATCGTAAGCCGCTCAGGGAACCCATAGATGTGCGTTTCTCGCAGCTCACGCGTCTGTCCAGTACAACTTCGTCAAAATCGTCCCCATCAACCTTCCCGCGCCGATTTTCTGCATCCCGACGTTCCCGGGCATCACTCCTACGTTTATCGACCAGTACGCTCATTCACCTCCCTCATCCCCGATAAGACTCTGACGACTTTCGCTCTTAACAGCTGTACGCTTGCACATATCGCGCAAGCCGTACTTGCCACTCACTTGTTACCACCTCCAGGGACGACTGCAACGCGTATTTGCCTCATCATTGCCGACGCACTCGTCATTGGCGTCACCTGGTGGCGGACATGGCGGTTCCGCGTCTCCGCTGCCCAGGCTAACGTTAGAACGACGTTCCTGCAGCTTCTCTTGCGCGACGGTTCGTGACATCTTCCGACAGAATACTAGTATTTAGACGGTGCAGCGATTGCTGACATGCTGCTTTGATAGGAACTATATACTTCGTGTAGGCAACAAGCGACGAAGCACGAACAGGCCGAGGCCCGCTAACTGGTCCTCTTTCTAGCATTCTCCTTATCCTCAACATCCTGCAAATCATCGTCAGGATCACCGCTGTAAGCTCCCTTCGCTTCATTCTGACGATAAATAGGCTGAATCACAGGCTTCCGTCCCGCCCCCAGCAAGCGAACTTCATCACCACCTTCGAGGAACCGTACGCCCCGCGCTCCTCGCATCTGCCTAAGTAGCTAACGCCCCCGTACAGCCTCACCGCGATCCTCATCTCACGCTTCCTCATGAACCTGCGCGAAGTCGACTTCGCCGCGCGCGACGAGCCGTGCGGGAGCGCGTCCGACCCGGGCGCGGCGGCCGACAGCGCGCTCGACTTCGCGGACCGCTCGCACTTCACGCAGTCGGGGACCGCGCACACGGGCACGGTGCGCGGCTTCGTGGACAGCTTCGTGAGCCCGCTGGGGACGCAGCTCGACCACGACCTGCTGTTCGCGTCGGACTCGTCCGACACGCGCGACGGGGAGCAGACGGGGAGCGGCTCGGACGGGAACGATGATGAGGGTGGGGGTGAGAAGATAGGCGGTGTGGGTGAGGGGGAGGATAAGGACGGGAGTATGCTAGCGAGCGTGTTGGGGGAGTGGGCGGACACGCAGCGGGCGCTGCAGAGGGTGTCTGAGGTCTATGACGAGGTCTGATCAGGTATGAAGCACATTGTCGTGTTGCGAAGTCTCTAACGCGACTACTAGGGTTTCAAGGATAGACAAAATATCCTCTGGTTGTCTCGCGATGCAGATCCTGGCTGTATTGAGTGTAACTATATATGTTCCGGTGAGCAAGCTACTATACAAACGTCGTACATGTCCTCCAGTCCGTGAAACCAAACGCCACTCCTATTGGCCCCCCCTGCCAGCAGCAGCGTCATGGTCTCGGTGCTTGAGCTCTTCCTTGGCTTCTTTCATCTCGTCCGCGGTTGGGAAAGAAGCGAAGTAGTCCTTGATCTTGTCGATTGGCGCCTCGAGCAGCCCCAGCAGCGTCTCGAATGGAGGCTTGTTGGGGATGGAGGGGTGTGTCCTGTAGTGCAACACCGAGTGAGCCTGGAATAGTCCTGGAGATTGAGCTTGGCGGTGGACTGACCTTGTGGGGACGAGCTTCTTCGTCTTCTTGAAGCTCAGTGCAGCGTCTTTGCTCGCCTGCTCACCGATGATGGGCTCGAGCATGGGCAGGTCCTTGATCTCTTCGTCGTCATTGTGGTGATGGAGAGACTCCATCATGGTCGTGATGAGCGAGTGGTACTCCGAGCTCCCAGGTTGTAGAGACTCGAGCTTGTAGAGCTTCTCCTTCACAGACTGCAAGAGGCGTGCATGAGCATCGCTATGGCGCGTCATTAAATGACGGTAGCGCACCTGGTGTTCCTCGCGGTCGTGGTCGGCGAGCTTCTTGCCCTTTTCGCCAAGGTGCTGCTCCATGAGAGGGTACACGACGATCTCCTCGCCGACGGCGTGTCGCGCGATCTCCCATGTCAATTGCCGAGCCCACCGCGCCTGCGCATCCACGTCGCTGCGGTCCCAGGCGCGTTTATATTGGTCGTGGTACTCATACATCTGTATCGCAGTGTGAGTGATATATATTCGGGCCACTCCGAGTTATTCGCCTACCTCTTCATGGTCCTCTTTGATGGATTCGAACAAGGTAGACATCGTTCGACGGTTTGTGGAGTTCAATATGGATGTGAAGTTGGTGAGACGAAGAGGGCGAAGGGTGCGGGTGAGCTGAGTCGCAGGACGAGTCGCGAGCATTATAAGCACTTCGTGTTGGATGCGTTGCGGCATCTGCAGCGAGTTATGTCAGTTATGAGCCTCAGAGGCTCTCCACCTGCCTGGCCAATCACAGCGCCGCCATTGCGCCATTGCAGGTTGTATGCGGGGATGACGATCGACCATGACGTCGCTGTGCTGTCGTCAGTGGACTATACGATCGAGATCCATCGGGAAGCTCTTGCGTTCCCAATTTGGAATGCCAACACCTCCACCACTTGCAGCCGTATTCTAGCACTTTAGCGATAGACCGCCTAGCAGACCAAGAAATACTTGTCATCAGGTGAGATTAATCCGTGAGCGTAAAGGAGACGTGGGCAACAAAGCGAGCGAGCGAATAACTAGAACGATACTAAGTAGAGTAGCGGGCCATCCTTCCGGCATAAACAAGCGAACGCGCATAGTAACGACGAGTGTAACGGATCCGCAGAGCGACGACGACAGGACGAATAGATATGTGCTTCCAGCGTCCGAGGTGATGGTGTGTGCATGTTCCGGATAGCGGCCGCAGTTTTGAACAAGGCCATTCCGACTTTCAGTCTTCTTCCACCGGCGACTCGTCTTCCTCCGCGATAGAGTGCTCCGCGAAAAGAGACGCGCGCTCCTTCTGGTAGTCGTATCCAACAAAGCTCATGACGCTGCAGCAGGCACCATTGTCAACATCCTCTCAACGATACGGAGTTACGGAAAAGACGCACTAAATCGTGCCGTCCGCACAGCCAACGACGACCTCCTCGTGGCTCAGCTGCATCGACATCGGGTTCTTCTCCGGGGTCGCGAGGCCCTGGAACTTCGCAGGCAGCTGGCCCTTCACACCCTTCACACCAACCGCGGACGCGGCGTCCTCGTGCGCGAGCGCGGACCACGCGCCCGTCACGGGCAGGATGTCCGTGTCGAAATCCACCCCGGGCGACGGCGTGCGCGGGCCGTCCGACTTCGGCCCGTCGCTGTCGTCGTCGCTCGCGGCCTCCTTCGCTACCTCTTCCTTGTCACGATGCTGCGACATGTACAGCTGCACAGTGCCCATGAGTTGACGCACGACATACCAGTGCAGCGGAGACACTCACCGTGCGTGCTGCGCCTGCGCGCGTGCTGAAACGCGTGGCGGTGATGACGCGCTTCTTCCTGGGGTCCACTGCTCCGACAGCCACATCGGGCGTGTCCACCACCGCGACGAGCTTTGGGGGCGCGGTGAGCACAGCAGCACGGCCAAACCGGACTGCAAACGGCGAGTCCCTGAGGGCCGAGACAGGAGTGCCCGTGCGGGGCGAACCTATCATCGACGTAGGCGTCAGAGGACCGCTTGAGATGTTCAGCGAAAGCCGGCCCTTGGGACCCGTGAGCGAGGAGGCTGGGCTCTTGCTCGTAGAGTTCACGAGAGACTGGCGCCGTTGTGGGGTGGAGAGCGATGATGCTGAGCGCGAGAGCGAGGAGATGGTGCGCGGGCGGGCGATCGCGCCGGGGCTGAGCGCACCGGGTGTCAATGGGGTGGACGGCCTCGTAGCCTCCTGGGAAGTTAGAGAGGCAGCGGTCGCTGGCGTCGCCTCGTCTTCCTCCTGCCACTGCAAGTGGAGAATAACGGACTTCGTAGCGCACTTTTGAAATGGATGGTCAGCTGCGGCATGCCGCATAGAAATCTTGTTACGTACAGTCATTTGGGTGCCCTTGGCAGCGAACCACCTGTTCAAGGTGTCAATAGCTATAAAAGTGGGGTCCTACAAAAGCACCTACTGAAGCATGTTGTCCGGTGCGCGGCCAACTTGCGTGAGCTTCGCGTTCAGCGACGGATCGCCGTAACCCAGCTCGCTCAGTTTGAACTGTGACATCATCTCCCTTCGCTCTGCGGGAATCACCGTTCAGCGGCGACAACAACGATGTCTGAGCAGAAACAACACTCACTGATAGAGAACACGCGCACGATCCCGTCGATCGTGACACTGACGACACGCTCGCCTTCCTCCTCGCGGCTGCTCCCGATGATTTGTACACCAATGTTGACAGTGGTCTGCTGGCCGAAACGCACGATCTTCGTGCCCGCACGCCAGTCCCAGCACACAAGTGCCTTGTCCGCACCTGCAGAGACCAGGTTCTTTGACGACAGCGCAACCGCACGGATACCGTTCAAGTGGCCCGCGAGTTGCTGCAGCGGCGTGAAAGTAAGAGAGGAGAAGAGGTGCACACGACTGTGAACATAGTGTAAGCATGGACACGCAGACGACTATCCACCATATCGATGTGTTACTTACCCGACGTCGTGGAAGCCGACCACGAAGACCTCTACCACAGATTAAACAGCGTCAACACAAACGTCGGCGAATAGTACAACAGGGCGACGCACCCTCCTCCGCAAGGAAATCGACACAGCTGACGGGCTTCTTCACTTGGAGGCACTTCTTCATCTCCCCAGTCTCGACATCCCAGAACCGGATGGTCTCGTCGTATGAACCACTGATCAGCCGCTTGCCTAAATATTGATGCGGCCATAAGCAAACGGCTGGCGCCTAGTGATCTGCTGTACTTACCGCGCAAGAGCAGAGTTGTGCAGTAGTTGGTGTGGCCATTCAGGAATCGGATGCTTTGAGGGAGTGCATGGCGGAAGTTGGCTTCGCGGTGGTGTAATGAACGGTATAGCGGTTCCCTTGAAACCACCAATCCTCAGAATGAGGTCCCACGCTGATAATTGTTCACCACATACCATCCCTGTGGCTTCGCCGGTGGCTTGAGAGGCAATGGGTCCATCGCAGTGATCCTCAAACAGTGGTATCTCCATATCGCGGGTGCGTGCACGACCTCCTGCCACTTCTTGGAAACGGGCTCGACCGCGAGGAGCTCCTTCACGCTCAGGAATCTGAATATCTTCAGTGCGAGGTCCGGTGCAAGGTTACCAACGATGTCGAAGGTCGACTTCGCGTATTTCTCGAGCAGAAGAATCTGCAGACGGATGTCTCCCGGCATGCAGGAATCAAGGATGATAGAGATGCTAGTTAGTTGACACCGTCAGTAAAGTGACTGCACTCCTGTGTCAGAGACCTACAGTCGCATGCGGTCGTCACGGCTTAAGCCTCTTACCACCCGCCTCACTTCGATTTCATTGAAGCCGCCGCCACCATCACCCCTCAGCACGGTGGCCAAGTCAACCTCGCCACCAATCCCATCGTCTTCGCTTCCGCGATACCCGCTCCAGTAGCCCTTTGGTTTCTTACCGCCACAGACGCAGTATCCATCGATGTCGGGGTCCATGATGGCGCCGCCGCTTTGCTGCGTGCGTTCGCGTTCACGTAGTATACGGACCTCCGCCTGGAGCGCGTGCAGCTGCGCGGCAGAAGATGCCTGCGCACGCTCGAGTAGCCGTTTATAGTGCAGCAGCTTGCGCATGTGAAGACCGTGCACGCCCTCCAGCGCGCCTTGCATCTGTGGGGCGCGGCGTCAGCATGTGGCAGAGGAAGCATGTGCTGTAGCGAGGGCGAGCCAAGCATAGACGTACGTCTTCGTCCACTTCGCCGTCGTTCACATCCGTGATCATCTCCAGCGTCATGTCGTCGCCGTCGTCCCAGAATGGCTCATCTTCCGTGGTCAAGCGGATCGAAGGGGACTCGCTGGTAAAGCTGTCGAACGATCGCGAACCATTCCTGGCAGCAGCGCCCGCAACCGAGGGACTCTTGCCGTTCTTCGCCGTCCGGCCAGGGGTACTCGCCTTCCCTGGCGTGACCTTCGGAGATGGCTTCGAAGTCGGCGTCCGCTGGGGCTTCATTGGAGATGATTTGGGGGTGGTGGTAGCCTGTTTCGGGAGATCCGCAGGAGAAGCTGGGATCTTGGGCACGGCAGGGGGCGGCGTCTTGGAGGAAGGGCTGACCGGAAATGAGAGCTTGGGCGTGGACATCACACGCGCCCGCGGCGTGGCGGGCACGGTCTTGTTCACCTGCGTGTCCGACTCGGACGTGTATAGCGAGACGGCGACCGAACGCGAGCTACGGCGCGACGCGGCGACAGACGGCGCGCTTGGCCTCTTCGCGCCAGAGAGCGAGTTGTGACGCGACGGCATGGTGGTGGACTTACTGAGGGATGAGGAGATGCTCGTGGTGGATTTGCTGGGGTCAAGGAACGACGTGGGGGCGAGTGGAAGGGAGATGCGACGCGACGGAGGGTTGGCAGAGCTCAGTCTCCTGGCAAGACTCGGCCGCTGAGCCTGCATCCCAAGCGGTACTGGCGTCGCGTCTGACGAGCGGGGGCCCGAGTCGGCCGTCTTGGGGGAGCTGTTTGCGCTCTTCCTGTCGGGCACGATGGTCGTCACCCCGCTGACGTTGCTGGCGAGCGAGTATGCGCGAGGCTTGACCATCCCGGTGGACGCGGAACCGGCCGTCGTCGAACGCGCCGTGGTACGTGAATATCTGGTAGGGGTCTCGGAGGGAGCGGCGCTGCGTGGGGGAGGCATGTTGGTGGCCGGACGAGAGCGCGAGCTCGTCGTGGTCGGCAGTGAGCAGCACACTGCAACTTCGGTGCAGAGTTGCGTTTCCTTCTCGCTTAATGGGCGCTAAACGTACCGCACGCGCTCACGGACCGGTCCAAATCCTGCAGAGCGTATTGTGCTAGCTGCGACCATGACGACCGCCTCCAACGACTGTTGGTCTCGCGGGTACTGTGAGGGTATCGCCTCGATCGCCGCCAGAACATTAAGTTACGATACATAATAATATGAGCTAATGGACAACACTACAACACATGTGCGATGAGCTACTACAAGCCTGGCAGCGGAGGGGCTCCCGCGGCCGCGCAAAACCATCAAAGACTGTCCGCTTTAAACCATAAAACCCTGTCTTTGGTTCGGTCAATCCCCCGTAAGTTCATAGTTGCATTGTTGAAATTGCACACACCACAAGCAGGGCACGTTAAACAGGGAGAGACTCGGACTTCCGGTCGAACACCATGCTCCCGCCTCGGCTCGAGTCGGGGACATAGTCCTCCCTCTCGGCGGTCACGTTGACCTTGATCGCGTTGGGAGTTGACTTTGCCTAGATATAAAGGAGACCATTCAGCCACTGACGCAGTGGCGGTATGCTAGAACTTACGTAGGGTGCGTTCCACTGCTGGGCCTGCGCGACACGGTGTGCTTGCGCAAACGCGTTGAAACTGGTGTTTTCGGCGTTCGCGAAGATCTCCAGCCGGCCGTTCGCCATAAGCTCCCGCGAGTTGAGCCTGTAAACGTGACCGCATAAGTGCCATGGCCTGATAGGGCAAACCGAATGCGTGAACTTACACAGCGAAAAGGGTGTTCGCGTAGACTGCAAAGTGAGAGATGAGCTTAGAGCTAGCGTCCGAAAGATGCGCACTACGCACATCGAGTGGTGATGATGTTGACGGCAGAGTAGAACAACGCTTGCTTCCAAACTTGGGCCTGTGTACAAGTAAGCGTACTACGCCTTACTAAAAGCCGCGCGAGGCACTCACCAGGATCAAAGCAAGCAGGTTGCAGATACTGCAGTCGGGTGACAAGAGTAAGGATACGTGCTAGAAGATCGAATGACGGGGAGTTCGTACCCAGTGAGGAGACCTGCCACCACGTCAGTAATGCACATTACGTAGTAACGGAACTAGACGTACCGGTCTTCACCACGTATGTCATGAAGAGGTCGGTGGTGGGGAACTCCCTACGGAGAAACGTCAGAGGACGCCATGATGAAACACTGAGCCACACATACGACTGGCGTGAGCGCTGATACCCCTGGGTCCAGAGCGTCACGGTGAGCGTTCCAGCGAGCAGCACATCGGCAGCAATGGCCGCCGCCTCACAGGCCGACAGGATCCCCTGTAAGCAAGATCCGCGCTCAGCTGGGTCCCGTAGCCGGAGTATGAAAATCGAAAGACGCACAACAGTGGACTCTGCGTACTGCAGCAGGCTGACGATGATGAATCTGGGGTATCGCGGAGTCAGAAGGTTGCATTGGTTGCACAAGACAAATCCGCTGACCCCTTAACGGACAAGACTGGGGAATAGCGGAGGTGAGCAGGCTGACAGACTGCAGATTTGAGCGTCACTTACCGATGCCAAGAGCTAGCTCGGCGACGAGCAGTATGCCCTAAGTGAACCCTCAGTAGGGCTATCTGAGCAATGAAACGCCGTTACTTACCACAAGTGCGGTAGCCCATCGAGAGCGGGGGCCGGCTAGTAATTGCGCGTTCATACTACGATGGCGCCACCATATTCATGGCACTTACTCAGAAATACCCGTCGGGCCAAGAAACTGGACATGGAACGTCAGCTACATGGTCAACCAATTCAGGGGATTGCGCGGAGACTCACACTTTGGAAACGCAAGCAGTCAAGGCCTAGAGGACAGGTGGCTGAGTTTCGGAACGGATCGAGACAGCGTTTCAACGTACCGTAACCGCCGGAATGAGCTTGTAAGGGCGTTTCATATGTCAGCACACAAGCAGCTCGGAGCGCGCGTATACACTGACCTGCAGAGACCTATGTGCATGCCTATGGTGAGCGTAGGATACTAATCATCAGCGAGATGTACTTACCACACGCCCTCCAGGAGCACTAGCGGCTGGAAGTAGTGGGTAACGAGGTAATAATAGCTGCCGGCGCTCATTAGTTTTGCTCGAAGATGCGACTACTAAATGGTGCTTACCAGATGTCCATCGTCATCACCACATGCAATGTCTCAAGTACCCTGCTCCTCATGTTAGCGGACTTGGACGCTGATCGAGGTGAAGTATTCCTAACATGACACTTGTGACCTGAGCGCAGGTTTAGTCCCGCAGAACAGGCAGCAAATCAGAAAATAGAGCTCACAAGAAACCGAATCGAAAGAACGTCGAAGGGGTACAACCGGATGTACCGGAAGAGTTGGTGCAAGCTGACGCCATACAATCTGCGCTATCGGTAAGCATCGGAGCGATGCGCACGCTAGAGAAGCGATACTCACATTATACCAAGAAATGTCCCCACCAGAAGAGCCCCATAGGTATCGTCGAGGCTCAAGGGAAGGGAAGCCAAAGGAAGCGACATGACCGGAGGAGCACTTTGTGAATCGGGGCGTAAGCGTTCATTGTGCGTCCTAGCGACCTATTATACCCGTCTCCAAGCGCATCAGATCACCCCGCACGTTATGATAGGGGATCTCACGGACGCTGTTTGTACCTGTCAGAAGAGCGACGAATGATCCGGCGGAGATGGGTTCGGACGGGGACCGGCTCAGTTTGGGAAGTGATTTTCGGAGATACAGCAAGTTGTGTGAGCAACAAAGCACATGTTCCTGGACTTCTAACAAGCGCAGGCTGTAAGAGGCTGTACGAGCCTAGATTGGATGGGGAGGCGCCCTTGAGGCGCCGTCAAAGACGGCGAGGATCAGGAGGATCGTGATGGTGGTGCAAGCAGACCATATGCTGCATGTAGAGATGCCTGCATGTTGAGTACTTCGCAAAGAACATTCACATAGTATCAGGATACCCATCGCGCGCAGCACCTGCGGATGAGAATCATGGTGAAGTGTGAAGCACGCTCAAAATAAAATCCTCGCCCGACTCACCACTTCCTTCGTCACTACGAGGCCGGCATTGTGCAAATGTGTTGGGACGAGATCATTGCGTATACGCATCATTGGCGGGGCGCTGACAGGTTCATATTTGAGGAGGGACATCTCATCAAAGATGACTTGAGGCCAAGGGGCATCTTCGCAGAAGTCCGGGGTGGCATCGTGGGCGATACCATGGCAGGCGATACCACGCAAAGAGGCGCTAGAGTACCGTGCCGCCATGGCTGTACTGCGCGCGCGACGCATTGTCGCTTTTGCATGCGTGAGTAGGCGGGGGTGGAAGCGAAACCCGTGAGAGAGCTATAAGCCGTCGTTCCAACGGTGGCGAACTTGCTGTAGCCTGTCCGCAGGCCAACCGCCGGCTACTCACAGGTTTGCAAATACTAAGACGAAGCCGGAAAACCTGTGTCAAGTACGTTAACCAGATATTCGCCATTCATATATGAGAGAGCCTTAGTATCGGTACGTTCCCCGGCTTTGTATGGTGCAGCTTGGGCCGTGCCGAGTATATATGTTCATCTTTACTTTCACAAGCGACGACAGGCCATAGTACCAAAAACGCATTGGCCCTGGCATACGATTCCACGACGGGATATGCAAGACGAAACTTGCGGTGCAAATCACATACCTCATCTCCTCGCGATGGTCTTGAAATATATCGTGCGCGTGTTTGTCTAGCTTGGTAAGTCCATCCTGGCGGGTGTAGAGGGAGATGGGGGACTAGTGTAGGAGAAAGAAGGCTGATTTGCGCGGCTCATACGTTCGTCGTGGAGGTGGAGAAGGAGACGGAGAGGGTCGCCGGGGACCGCCAACGAGGTGAGCTTGGAGTCAGCTGACCGTGTCGAAGAGCGTGTGGGCCGACGCGGCATGCCGCCATATGGGCGTGTAAGATAAGAAGGCGAACGTTCGGACGTTTTTAGCTGCCGCATTACCGTCGACCGCAACGTCGATGATTGCGCCACAGGGCTCGTTCTCACCCCCAAATATATACTCCATCCCTTCGACAGTGCCCATGCCTTCGGCCCTCTGCAGACCCCTCTTCGTCTCCCACCACCACCACCACCGCCCGTCGTAACTGACCGCCATGCCTTGGGAGCTCATCAAGTTGAACGACGGTACGTGCGTTATGCACGAGGCGCGTGAACGCTGCTCACAGTTGTGGTGCATAGGGACCAGCATTCCCAGTGTTGCGTTCGGGACGTGGACCCTCGGTGGTGGAACGCAGGCTACGGACTTCGTTGACCAGGCTATCTCAGTCGGCTTCTCCCACATTGGTAAGTCGCAGGCCGCCTTAGAAGTCCAGCTTAAGGCTCATATAACGCTCTTACAGACACCGCGCAGGCGTACAGGAACGAAGAAGAGGCGGGCAAGGCGATCAAGGAGAGCGGCCTCCCGCGCAAGGACCTCTACATCACCACCAAGTTCTCTGGGCGCGACGGCCTCGACATCGAGACCTCCATCCAGAACAGCCTCAAATTCGTGAGTTTCCGGCTGTCCAATGCACCATAAGTGGCTCCCACTCAAACTCCTCGGCCTGCAGCTTGGCGTCGATTATGTGGACCTGTACCTAATCCACCACCCGCGTCTCGCCACCCCAGACATCCCCACGGCATGGGCGAAGATGGAGAAGCTGAAGCAGGACGGCCTCGTAAAGTCCGTTCGCCCTGGCACTTGCCCTGCTCCTCGCGCAGTCGCAGCGCGCTGACCCCTGTCATTCAGGAGCATCGGCGTCAGCAACTTCGGTGTCCCTGAGCTCCAGATCCTCCTCGACTCCGCGAAAGTCAAGCCTGTTGCGAACCAGGTGCGCTTTCTGTCCAGTTTATCTAATTGCGCTCCCGTTTGGATCGCCTCGGCCCGAGCGAGGAGACAAGTCTTCGGGGTGCCCCCCGAGGCTCCTTGCGGGCTGATGAGGTCATTGTTGACCCTGGGGTGCACATTGGGAGGCTCCAGCTATTCTTTTTAGCATCTCGTCTCCCTTCGCCCATAGTGTACACGCTGACCTGCCCCCCCCCCCCCCCCCCCCCCCCCCCCCCCCCCCCCCCCCCCC